>NC_133578.1:51737096-51777096 GCF_964106895.1 Numenius arquata
ATACACATGTCCACTACAGTTAAGAATAACGAAAAGGGTTTTTTTCGGTATGTAAACAGTAAAAGGAAGATTAGGGATAATGTGGGCCCACTGATGAATGAGATGGGCACCCTAGTGGTGGAAGACACGGAGAAAGCAGAGCTGCTGAATGCCTTCTTTTCTTCAGTCTTCACTGCTAAGGCTGTCCCTCATGAATCTCTGGCCTTGGAGGCAAGGGGGAGGGTATGGAGAGAGGAAGTTTTTCCTCCAGTAGAGGAGGACCAGGTTCGGGACCACTTGGCCAAACTGGACATTCGTAAGTCCATCGGCCCTGATGGGATGCACCCACGAGTGCTGAGAGAGCTGGCAGATGTTATCGTTGGGCCACTCTCTATCATCTTTGAAAGGTCATGGAGAACAGGAGAGGTGCCTGAAGACTGGAGGAAGGCCAACATCACTCCAGTCTTCAAAAAGGGCAAGAAGGAGGACCCTGGGAACTACAGACCAGTTAGTCTCACCTCCATCCCTGGGAAGGTAATGGAGAGACTCATTCTAGATGTCATCTCCAAACAAGTTGAAGAGCGGGGGGTTATTGGAAGTGGGCAACATGGGTTTACCAAGGGTAAATCATGTTTGACCAATCTGATAGCTTTCTACGATGCTATAACTGGTTGGTTGGATGAGGGGAGGGCAGCAGATGTCATCTACCTTGACTTCAGCAAGGCTTTTGACACAGTCTCCCATAGCATCCTTGTTGGGAAACTAAGGAAGTGTGGGCTGGATGAGGGGACAGCGAGGTGGATTGAGAACTGGCTGTGTGACAGGACCCAAAGGGTAATGATTAATGGAGCAGGTTCAAGCTGGAGGCCTGTAACCAGTGGTGTCCCCCAGGGGTCAATACTTGGTCCGGTCCTGTTCAACATATTCATCAGTGACCTGGACGAGGGGACCGAGTGTATCCTCAGCAAGTTTGCTGATGATACCAAACTGGGAGGGGTGGCTGACACCCCAGAGGGCCGTGCTGCCATCCAGCGAGACCTGGACAGGCTGCGAGACCTGGACAGGCTGGAGAGCTGGACAAGGAAGAACCTCATGAGGTTCAACAGAGAAAAGTGTAGGGTCCTGCACCTGGGCAAGAAGAATGTTAGGCACCAATACAGGTTAGGTGTGGACCTGCTGGAGTCAAGTTCTGAAGAGAAAGATCTGGGGGTCCTGGTAGACAGCAAAATGACAATGAGCAAGCAGTGTGCTCTTGTGGCCAGGAAGGCCAATGGAATCCTGGGCTGCATAGGGAAGAGTGTGGCTAGTAGGTCGAGGGAAGTCATTCTCCCCCTCTACTCTGCACTGGTGAGGCCACAACTGGAATACTGCATCCAGTTCTGGGCTCCCCAATTCAAGAGGGATAGGGAACTACTGCAAAGAGTCCAGCGAAGGGCAACGAGGATGATTCAAGGATTGGAGCATCTCCCTTATGAAGAAAGGCTGAGAGAGCTGGGACTCTTTAGCCTGGAGAAGAGAAGGCTGAGGGGAGACCTTATCAATGCTTATAAGTTCCTAAAGGGTGGGTTGAAGGAGGAGGGAGCCAGACTCTTTTCAGTGGTTGCCAGTGAGAGGACGAGGGGCAACGGGCACAAGCTGGAACATAGGAAGTTCCACTCAAATATGAGAAAAAACTTCTTCACAGTGAGGGTGCCAGAGCCCTGGAACAGGCTGCCCAGGGAGGGTGTGGAGTCCCCTTCTCTGGAGATTTTCAAGACCCGCCTGGATGCAATCCTGAGTAACATGCTCTAACATGCTCTGAGCAACCCTGCTTCAGCAGGGGAGTTGGACTAGATGATCTTTATGGTCCCTTCCAACTCTAAAAATTCAGTGGAATTCAGTGAAATTCAGTGTACAAAACCTCCCCATGCAGACCTTTCTGAAAAGACACTTTTCCCCACATGGAATAATGCTGAAGTCAACCAGCACCTGCCCAGGTGCAAGAATCCTTCCCTTGTGCAGATGTGATTGCAACACTGAAGTGTGTGCTTTAATTGTGCTGGAATTATTATGAGGATGTCAAATTTTTTCTATTCAATTATCTATTTAGTTAATATAGGCCAGCTTTTGGGGAATCTTCATTTTACTCCCCTTTTTGGGGAAGGCCTATCTGCACAGACAGAACTTTGTCCAGATGTGACCAGAGCCACCAGACAATATTTCACTGTCTTATCACAAGATCTGTATTCATGTCAGAAAACAATAATTTAACAGTATTGGCTCTACTTTCTTATTAAAATAGTAATCAATTAATTATCACCCTGTACAGAACATGAAATGTGACACATAAGTGCAACATTTTAATGAAGTGACAAAGCTCTAAGCTTGCTCCTTACATGATTACTTAATGTCTCCTACATTGTCTGGTATGTGATTTTGTCCGTCGGACATACTATTTCTAATTTAACAGGTCATTACAGCTTTAGTGTAATTGTGGGAATAAAAGCACATAAAATACAAGAATTTCAAAATAAATTTTACAGCTCACATTTATGCAACAACTTACTGCATTTAAAAATTACTCCAGTGCAAATTAGCATAAAGAAGCACACATGCCATGGGGAGTTTGCACTGTGATAGTAGCTGGGTTTGACATGCAGAACTCCCTGTCCTACACAGTCCTCACCACTGTGGCGATTCATTGTTCCTTCCCATGTGTGAGTAGTGAAAAAGAGCAGCAAAGATCAGGCCCTGGCACCGCAAGCTTTGGCAACAGATGATTTCTTTTCACGTTGCTGGCTGATAGCTCCAGAGCCCAAATTCTACTGAAGAAAACCCAGGCTCATGGTGCCAGCTAATGGCCTGGGCTGTGCTTTGTGTAGGCTCACGTATTTCCAGTTGATTCAGGTATCACAGACAGACCTTGAGTTCACTATTGGACTGAGCAAGGTCAAGGTATCTCCTCTCCTGGGAAGCTCTGGCAGGTACCAGCAAAATGGAGCACCCTGGTTGAACTGTGTAGGCAGCATCTTAGGTAACAGGGGACCAAAATGTCATATTGGTGCCACACAAGGTGGCAATCACCACATGAGGGCATATGAGCAGGACCATGGACTTCTTTACACCTGAGTAAAGACTCTCCACCTCCTAGCACTGGCAAGGCTCAGCCTGGAGTACAGTCCAGGTTGGGATGATGCACTTCAAATACAGCAAATGAAATAAGACAAATAAGACTTCAAAAGAACACAAAGAAAGGTGGCCAGAATAATCCAAGGTCAGACAAACACAAGCTATGAGAAGAGACTGAGTGAACTGAGACTGTTAAACCTAAGGAGAGTCGGTAGCCTGGGAGGGGACAGTAGCAGCCAAACATCTTGGAAGCTGCTGCAGCGAAACAGGCAATGACTACGTCTACACAGATGAACAGGAGCAGTAATGGGATCAAACATCTGCAGATTCTGTGATTCTGTAAGAAAAACTGGAAAGAGATGTTATGAGAAATCTCTTTAAGGACAGGCACAAATTGCCTAGAGGCACTGGAGAATCTCCATCGCTAAAGCACAGGTAGAGCATGTGTCTTACAGGAATGATACGGCTAGAGTTGATCATTCGCTGGGAAAGGGAGTAATAGATCTCTCAAAGCATCTCCTGGACTATCTTCTCTGTCGTAGTGTGCACTTCTCTGTAGTGACCTACTACACTGCACTTCCAGCTCGTGCTTTATAGAGTTCCAGATGTAGCTAAAACTACGAGGAGGACTTTACCATTTAACTCTGCATTGATTTTCCTGTGAAACAGTGAGGTTACACAAAAGGCCAGATTCTCAGACTACATAATTCAATTTAACTTCACTACCTTGAAAATGGATTAATTCAATGAAATTGGGCTAAATTACACCAGATGGGAATCTCGCTCCGAATCTATGCCACCGATCATATTTCATCCTCCTCTTTCAACTGACAAGGAACATCAGTTTTAGGTCAACGCCTTATCTTAGGTCAGACTCTTAATTCTCATGCACTTAAGCTTCCATCTTCAAACAACAGAACTCAGAAACTTCTGTTTGCCATCATGAAAATTCTTAAAAACAAATGGTCTCCATTTCTGTGGTCTCCAATACTAGGACACATACTTGTCAATAATTTTGCCCATACCATCACTTTCATCTTTGAAATATTTAACCACAATTGAGTATTTGCTTTCCTCTGACACCGCCAGCTGAGACTCAGTGTAGAGCTGGCTTAAAGAAGGGAAAAGAACCCCAAATGGACTGTGACATGTCAAAAAGATGATGAAGTCTGAAATGCCATAATACAGTGTTAAACATTGCTCTGTCACCTATGACAAATTCTGGATTTCCCCAGTTTAGCAGGAAAGGAAGCATGGCTGGGTACGAAGAACCCAGATTTTTCCCGGTTCTGCAATTCCCACGGCATTCAAAACTCTATCACTCCTAACCACAAGAAAAAGAACATCTAGAAATCACTGAAACCGCAGTGGCGTAAATGAGGACTGTATGAGCCACTGAACACCAGTGCAAAAAACCAGCAAAGTTGTTTATGAAAATTCTATCCAAGACCCATTAGAAAGAGAAACACATCGGTGCTTTGGAAATTCCCACACTGCGTCAAAATGCAGCGCTCCATACAAAGATATTCAAACCTTTAGGTGCTTCTAAGTAAAGTTACACCTATCACTGAACACCCCAGGCTTGCCCAAGCCACTGTTTATTGTGTGAAGTACGTTTATGTTCATACAAGTCAGCATGAGAGAAGCTAAATCCTGAAAACAGAAGTGTGGAGAAGCATACGGAAGAGGCGTGCAAGCTGGCTAGCCAGGCTCAGCTTAGGAGTCTGGGGCAGTGCCAACGCTCACATCACATCTGGACTGATCCTGTGCAGAACACATGGCTCTGGCGCCTCTGTACCACCCACCACTGCAGGGGATGATGTGCTACTTTCTGAGAGATGCCCAGCCAAAAACATTAAACATTAGCTGACATATGTATTAAATTTAATACCAGCCTAAAAACTAGGCTTGCCTGAATCACAGCAGCTGATGCTCGGAGTCAGGTTTGCTGGCACAGTCCTGGTCTCAATGGATTGGTCAGCAGAGATTGAACCCAGCTGTCTTCAAAATGTAAGGTAAGTGTGATATTCACATACAACATAAACGGCTGCAATATAAACAAGCCCTAACATTACACATCTCTTAAAAGCAGTGTTGGACCAGTTACATACTTGTTTTATCTGAGCAGATGTCAGCATCTGTTTTAAGTAGAGAGAACCGAAACATTTGTGTTCCTTCCCCATCCCCAGCCCCAACCCTGCTCAAAAGTGAGGAAGAACATCAAGTGTCAGATTTTTCAGTGGCATTTTATACAAGAGCAGAAAGACAGATGTTTTGATGATGTCTCCTTCCCCCCCTCCCCGCTACAATCTGGGCAGCCAGTCTCTTTGCAAAGCTGTTCACCCTTGCTATTAAAATTGATTTGCACAACAGTACATTGCAGCCAAAGCAAGCACAGCAGTCATTAAAGAGTAGGCTGCTCACACATGTTTCTCTACTTGGCCAAGTCAACTACTGATGAATGGGTCATCTTTCGTCAAGCAACTGTAAGGAACTGGTAAAGAAATTATTTGTGGTTCAGGAACAGCCACACTGACAGGTAGGGCTTCTCCTGTCTTTTTGCTTTCCAACAGCAGTGTGCTCTGCTCGCTGGTCTTCAACCAATCTCTCATTATAATAGCAGAAAATAATGAGTGTGTCCTGTCAGTTGCAAGGGCTTATGCCCGGAAACTATGGAAATCTTTAGAAAGTAACTGTACAGACACTGAAGCAGTGGCACTGCAAATTCAAACATAAGCAAAGAACAATAGTTCAATAAGAGACCAGGTCAGAGACAGAAATTAAAACTATACTATGGAACGTGGCAATTCTCAAAATATTGCTGACCACTTCTTAAAACTCACGATGCTTCCAAATATCACACCTCCCATATTAGTCCTCTCACTGTTCTAAGCCTCCTTTCTTTTGTTCCAGCAGTTCAACATGTCCAGCTTCACTGGACATTTCTTGCATTTCACATTTTCTTGCAGACAATCTTGCAATCAGGGATGCTACTTTTTCTGGGTTAAAAACAAAGCAAAACAAACCACAAAAAAACCCAAATAAAAACAAGGGGAATAAAAACCACAAAAACCCACCACCACCAAAAAATATCAAAAAAACAATCTACTTCTCTTTATGAGACCTCTGAAAGGTCTTGGATGAGGAGACTACATATTATCTTAAAATTATAATAATTACAAAAATCTTCAGTCTTAGCACTAGTTACTATTTTGAGCTCTGGAGAACACTGCAATAGAAATCACGCTACAAAGTTCTCACACCAGAGCAGCTTCAAGAAGTCCCAGCTAGGTCCAGGTTGCATTTTACGAAATAACAAATGAAGAGCTGTAGAGGAGAAACCTTGCCAATAGACAGGGAGTGGCCATATCATGCGAAAATTATATCTGCTACATGAGAAAATCTGGTGCCAAATTCCCATCTCCATTCATAGTTTCCACAGCCAAAACAACAAATGACACCCGTGGGAGAAATATTCTCTGTCAGGAACTGCATGGAGATTATATAGCAGCCTATACTGAGCTCTCTTGCAGGCCTTGGCGTAACGTCCTGCCAAGGATAAGAAATGAGGAGTGATGCTCAGCCTTCCTCTAAACCTGTAAGACTGCAGAAGCTGCTACTTCAGCACCCTCATGTTTGGAACTGAAAATATTCTACCCTTGGAAATATTACTCCAGTGTTGCTGGAAGCGTACTGCTGAAAGATGTAAACACAGAGAAGTTTATGGAGACTTACAACCTATACAAATGAGGAGGGACATTCACAGACAGACTGAGAAATAATGAACACCGAAGTAAATGTGAAGTTTTACTCCTCAAACCCAATAAACTCAAGGTCTCATCTCCAGAGAAACACTTTTCAAGCACTGGGAAACCAATCTCCTGTCCCCAAAGATGAGGGAAAAGTCTGGTCCATTCTTAGAGGAGTTATCAAAAAAAAAAAAAAAAAAAAAAAAAAAGACAGCTTGAGTGAACAGGTAACCGTGAGAAACATTGCCCTACGTGTTTGGAGCTAAAAGTTGAAGACAAACTAATTATAAAAACTTAACAGACACATATAACTCTCAAACAAGTAACACTGTCATCTCCCCTCAGAATTAACCGAGCTTCTGTAACACAAACTGAGCAAACTTTACTTCTCTCTGCAGGTTTACCAAAACCTGCATTTTTCACCTCAAAACAGCCACTCTGATGTGCCACTCACGACCACAAGGGTGAAAAGCTGCAGGACCAGGACATTAGACTTCATTTCTAGGTCCAGGAGGCTTGTATCCTCCCTGAGGACGCACAGCCCTGAGAACATCTGTAACCCTCCCTATGAGACACGTTCGTTAGAATGCAATTGAAAGAATTATTTTTCTTTTTTTTTAAAGTCCTGTTTCCAAGAAGTGAACAACCTTGTAAGTAATTCTGCTGGAGAAGTAGAGAGGTTTGTTATACAGCTTTTTGCAGAACTATGACTGCTCAGGAGTTAATTACAGCACACACACTCCTTTGGATGCACATTTGCTTGTGGAAGAATGGGCTGTATGTGTTGGCATATAAGTACTTCCTCCGTCCTGCCTCCACTATCTCAGTTCACTAAACAGATTTAATTTGCAGTTTCCTCCAAAGGCATTTACCTTTGGAATTTTTGTTTTAACAACAGGAGTCTCTTGTATATATACACACACACAAAATGACAGCTCTTTAATGATGCTAAGTCAGACAGATGCCCTTTCTGTGAACAGAGTGCAGGAAAAATGTCCTTGAGTATCTCAGATACAAAATGCCAATAAATTGAATTTATGTCTCATTTAATCTATAATGGAACAGTTAGTACTTAAAGGGTACATACACTTCCCCTAGTCCCTTTCTTCCTGAGAAACTTTCAGATGCTGAAAATCAATTCCTTTTGTCTCCTTGTTATTCATCTGCTACACATTAAGGAGAAACTCTGGGCATTCAGTGATCCCACAATGGTCTTTCATCTCCAGAGAAGCCTGGTATGAATTAAAATCTTACGCTCCTTCAAATTATGGATGCATACTGCAGCGTGCCACTGACTTATCTCTCCTCGTGATTTTTGCCAGTTTTCTCAGCATGCTGCAGCTCGCTTATTGCATCTTTCAGCTTCAGTGACTCTTCTACAACGCTGCCCATCCAGCCCATGAAAAGTGCTTCTGACACCACTATACACGAATAAATGTCCCCACACAACAGGTACCACTACCTACTCCTTTTTTCCAGCTCCCTTAATTTAGAATTTATATTAAAAAGTAGTTCTATTACAGCCAAGATCTTACTACAAGAACAATAAATACTTCGTGACGGTAACATTCTTTCATTTCAGCGGCCTTGAGAGATGAACATTATACACAAATAACTTTTAACTGACGTCATTTCTTTGTCATGTCTGTTTTTAAGGTCAGTTTTAACTTAGGACATTGTTTTTCTGCAACGGGCGTAAAATTTAATTGCTAGCTAGACCGCTGCAGCGCTGGTCAAACACACGCTGCTCTTTCACTCCCAGCTTCCAGCCCGTCACGCTGCTGGACGTCCCGTACCGCAGCGAGTCAAGGCTTCCCCTCCCAGGTCTGAAAGTAAAGAAAGGCTTAACATTCTTATTCTTGTTCTGCTCTCGGTTGCTCTTCTCCTTTTATTTTTCTCCCTCCCAAATGCCGTTTGCCCGCTCCTCAACTCTCAGATCCTCCCTGCAGCCGAAGCAACGCATTCAAAATACAGAAACACTTGTAAATCTGCATTCACAGTCTGTCCTACAGGAACCATCATCTTTTGCTAATCGCTTCTACATCCAACACTTTCCCCAGACAAGCTTTTACCCATCTCGCTCTACAAGCTCTTAAATGAATCATTTCTTTGTTTAAATTAGATTGCAGTGTGAAATATTTCCCACCGAGCAATCTTGTTATCTATTCAATATGGTCGTTTGAAGAGCTGTAAAATAAAGCTCCTGAAAAGCTACACTCGAACAGAAATGCGTGCGCTGTATGTAACCCTGAACGGCAGTCAAAAGGTGAGACTGCAGCTCAAGTTCACTAGCTATTTTGGGCTCAAATTACAACACAGCCAAGAAAATTTGGAGCCCGGCACGCGCCTTAAATACGTGCCCGAAGCTACTGTGCAGTTAATAGTGGGCGCTCAACCCCGATGGTCACACCAATGGCCCGCACCAGTTACGATTAAAGCTGGCCCAGACGCACCTATGGTGTGCTGCCATGAGTGATGCCTGCCCAGCAAAGGACCTCACCTCGCTCGAATCCTCCTGCTGATTGATAACAGCTAGTGCATCCTCTGCAGCCTGGCGCTTGGCTTCCGCAACGGTGCGCTCCATCTTGGCTCTCTCCGAAGTGATCATGTCGTGAGCTTTCCTCTCCGCCTCCGACACTGCCTTCTGCAACTCGGCCATCGCCTGGCGCTTTACTTCATTGACAGCTTCCTCTACAAAGGAGGGAAGAAATCCTCGTCAGCACAGGGCATTCGGCACTGAGCTACAGTAGGACTGATGCGTGAAAAGCAGCAGAGACTCTATTATATTGAGAGCCTTCATTTTGAGAAGAAGGACACAGAGGGACCTGGTTCTTCAAGACCACCCAGGTACTTCTTTACTTGCCCACCACCAAAAGATCTCACGAGTCTCTAAGGCTTGTGATGATTCTTGCTATTTTGATTCACAGTCACTACTTCTTTAAGTACAGACTTTTCAGATCTCCGGTGCGGTATTTTTTGAAAGCGTTTTCAACATTTCACTTGGAAAATTGGGCTTGCAGCACACCGGATTGATGAATATCTTTGGCAAAAATTATTATTTAAAACACAGTATTACAGACTTTTTAAAATATGTACCTTTAAGCTCTGGAAATTAAGAGAGGTTTTACAGTCATTAACAGTTTTTTCCCATATATTAACGAACAAATACATGATGTAAAAAAAAAAAAAAAACCCAAGAGTTTATTTAAAATTTTTAAAACACTGGTCTAATATCTTTTCCCGGACATATAATTTTACGAGCCAAAATTAAAATTTGTTTATGAACGTTCATTTGACCTCTGGATCTCTCCCTTCAAACCCATGTTTACACTGTGAAGACTTGACTTCCTGGCTGTGCCGAGCTCTTGAGCTCACCACAGCCAGCCAGGCTTCGGCGCACAATTAACACTGAGCAGGGGCACACCCCTTCATTAAATTCAAACCTTCGTGCTTCTTGCTAAGTAACAAGTCAGTATGAGCCCTTTCTTCGGTATATACTAGCATCGTATCTTTTATTCTGGAAAACATGGATTGTCACAAATTAGTTATTTGGGGTTTGATGTAGGAAGAGTGAAAAGATTTTACTAATGAACAGTCTTTTAATTGACAACTAAAACAAGTAATTTCTTTTTTTTTTTTTTTAATTAACTGCTCTAATTAACAAGGAAACCATCCTCCCCCTGAATTAGTTTATCTAATTTTCATCTTTATTCAAAGCAAAATGACAATGATTAATTGAAAATTTAATAAGCAGTAATTATTAACTTGGCAAACCTAGTACCAATTAACACTCTATTAAAACTAATTATGACATGTTTCATTCAAGTGTTTGCACTTAATTGTTTCATCCACTTAAAAACCACCTTAATTAAATGTTCTGTTTAATTAAAAACATAGATTTCTAATAAAAATGTTTTACTGTAGATTAAAATCTAAGTATTACAACTGTGTTATGGGCTTGAGTTTTGGTCCATGTCTTTAGCCCGTGTGTTTGTGTGCACACACACGCACACGGACCCAACTCTTACACACAGATACTAGGCAGTAACTCTCTTGAGTTTTTGTGTCTCATAGCTCTGCATTTTTACTTTAAAAAAATCACGACACGAAGTCTCCATTTTCACTTATTAAGCAAATTACAACAAAGACTTAACTTTAAGCCATGTACTGAGTAAAACTGAATTAATTAAAATGAAAGAAGAGTTCTATTACTCTGTGTGTGTGTGTCTGCGAGAGACGTTTCAATTCAACTTTTCGAGGGAGGGGAATTTAGAGATAAAACTTATGCCTTTATTTTTATGAGGCTGAAAATATGCCCTTATATTACCCTACCATAAATGTTGTTTAGGGGAAAGCCTCAGGAGAGGAAAAAATCATACCCTTCAACCATACAGCCAAGGCTTAATTTACTTTGAATATTCAAGGTGAATTAAAATTCTATCTAAGTGGCAATACAGGACAATAATTTTTGCTTACGATCAAAGCTGCAGCTAGACTAATTGTATATGCAAATCAGGCAATTTATATTTAAATTATGCATTCCTATTCTAGTCCCACAGGCACACACAGATCAGCAAAGGGAATTGGTAGGACATTTGCAAGGTGCTTGAATATTTATTACCAACTGCAAACATTCACTGATCGTGAGAAAAGAAATATACACAGGCAAACATACAGATGCAATTTTATTACCGTTTTCATAAAAATGAGGGAACTTAAATACAGACATTTTGTGTCTGTGAACTGCAGTTATTAACAAAGTAGATTTCTTTGAGAAAATCTGTATTCTTGCTGATATTTGCTACGAATAGAAATTATCTTTGTATGGCATGATGCACTTTCATTACATCATATAAATTTAGTTTTACATTGAGGTGTTGCAGTGGTTAGAAGTGCCAGTTTTAAACTATTTCATTAAACAGAAGCACAGTACTCCAACATTTTACAGAGAATTCTAATTTTATCATTTTTCATCCTACATAATCTACTTCTTTTCAGTCCAAATATAGAAATTGAACCTTATCTTCTAACTTCTATATTGCATACGGTTTTTTGCAAAGCTTCTGAGAGTGTGAAGATGCTAAAAGTGTTTACAAGGCCATATGCTGACTGATACTTTTTAATTGGCATAAACTATAGATTGGACTTTAGTATTTCCATTAACTTTGACAAAAGAATTTGTGCTGTACTATACAAAGTGTGAAAACAAATAGTTAAAATAATGTCAGGTTTTTTGGTCACAACGTACCACCATTATTTCAATATTGTATGAACTCATGAACACCCAAATAAACTAGACAAAACTTCCTATCACTGTTTTTCTGCACCTCTTCTTAAAATAAATGTTTCCAGTACCTACAGATATTTTACAGACATAGAATGCAAGCTTCATAGTTTCAACTACCAACAAAAACTGTAATATCTGTGCAGAAAATGTTATGGGTGACAGTGCCTTTATTTATGCCTTTATTTGCCTTGACAATGCTGAGCTATGAAGACCAAGAACGATTCCAGTACTCTTTCTCTCTTTGCTTTTCCAGAGAAAGGAAGAGTGATTAGATTCCAGTATCAGAAAACATAAATCCGAAAATTTTTCAAAACCAAATACTTAAGATGCATGTATCTGCACCCTCAATTTTCCCACTAATGCTAAGCATTCTTGGCACAAATTCACTCTGTCTGATTAGGAATGCAATTGAAATCTTCCTTCCCTTTGAGTAGCGCTAACTCATGAGAGAAGCTCCAGGGAGCAAAGAGCCCGTGTGGAATAGGCGTTACTAAAGAGATCCTTGGAGCTGACCCAGGAGAGGTACTCAACCCAGCGTTCACTGCTGTAGATAACCCAACGTGATGATGTGCCAGCCAGCTCCTGGTGACCTCCCTCCCACCATGGGCACACTCAGTCCACATGGTGGAAAAGGAAAGGTGGTGGCCAGGGGCGCAGTCCTGTGCCACCATGACATTTGCATCATCTCACTCTCAGACTGACCGTGGCAAAGAAGGGATTGGGAGTTGGTGACATGACTTATCTGGGCTCCATACTCTTTCTCAGGACTCCCCTGCAGGGTCTTTACTATCTTTGTATGACAAAGTATGGTCACCCTATGATTGTTTGGTAACTCCAGAGCTTAGCTCCATTAAGTAACTGGAGTAACTGGTAACTCCAGTCCAGAACTGCCATGAAGCCTTGCTGTGTGATAGGAGACGGCTGGAAGACAGTTTTCTCATGACACAGGAAGAAACTAAGGTGGCAGCCCACAGTGGGCCTGGGATCCCTTCAGTATTTAATAAAGAGAAATAGGTATTTCCAGAGAGCAAGTCATCCAGCCTATGATCTGACTGATCCTCTTCACATGCCTGCCTCTCTCTCCACTACTGAGGGACACCAAGAACTTGTCTTGGGCTCTGCATCTACATACCCACCATTCAATGAGACAGATTGGGACACATGACTTTCCACTGATGTATGAGATTTAGTTGTGGTCACGTGGCTTTAATTGACAAGGTGCTGCTTACTATGTGCTTGCCCAAAGAATCGCTAAAGCACATATATTGATATATTTAAAGAATTGTGCTGGAGCGTATCAGTCTCCAAAAGTTTAAAGTGAATTCTTTTTTCACAGGATTTTGAGGCTGCTTATTAACCATTTTTTATGCCAAATTCTTTCAGTTCAATCGATTCAGCATCCCAATCAGACGTTTATACTCGATTCAGCTGTCTACACATTGGTCTTTACGGACATGTGAGATACCAGGATATCCACACTGAGCCAGCAGAAATGATTTGTGAGAGATTTGCAGCCTTCTTGACCGGCAGTTGCAGCCCAGCCAGGAAACTATGGAGCATCTCAAACGACACTAGAGACCTATTCTTACGGAGCTGAATTGCACCTTTACTGCCCTGAACTGATTACAAAATTGTGGAGACCTCCAACTTCAGTGCACCCCCCTGAAAAAGAAGGCCCATGATTTATGAAAAGCAGTATGCTTTCTGATGTGTTACTGCTTTCAGTAACAGATACAGGTGTGCGTCCTATAGAGAGTCAGACTTTTTATATGCTCCAATTCACAGGCACTCTCAGTTAATGCAGGGATTTAAACCCACATCAGCATGAATATAAGAGACTAGAAATGGGGCCAAAGGAAAAAGCTTTGTTTCAAAGGAACTGACAACATATATGTTCACAAGATGACATGTCACAGCTCCTTTACACTACCATTTGTAGATATATGCAATGTGAATGCACAGCCAATTTTATAACTCAGGCCAAAAGCTTCCTTTAACTCGTATTGCTAGCTTATGAAAAAACTTTTTTTCTTCTATGGTACTGCATTTAGGAGTCATAAATGACCTCATATGGCAAACAACACCAACACCTAGATTTTGCAAGAAGAATAAAGTTCCTGAAATTCAACTGAATAACGTTCCTTTTACTGAGATTTCCTGGGACTGTGTATTTTTTTCTTATTTTTCATTTACGATGTTAACAGAATTATGGCAAACAAAACAAAAAATATTTTTGGGTACCCAAGAGCATTGAGATAAAAAGGCTACGCTTTCCTTGGAAAGAAGAAAAAGTTTAAGATTATTTTGTTATTTTTCATATAAACCACAGCAGTTCAAAAATATTAATTAACGTATTGACAAATGTAGAGCTTACATGATAAACCCACATCACGCAAACACCGCAACTTCTTGTCTGATACAAACACATGCCAGCAGAACATTTTTACACATATGTTCTGTATCTAGTTTAAAACACACCAAAAAGCAGCAAGCGGTTACAGGAGATTTGATCAGAAAGCATCGAAACTGCTGCATATTTGCCTTTTAATCATTAACTCCTGCTCAGACAGCTGCAGTAGACTGGTTATACAGGTGTTCAAAAGGGAGGGTGTATGAGTGTATATATAGAAGCTCAACTACGTCACTGGAGTTCAAGAACTACCTCCTGGCCCCTTTGAAAACAAGGAAACTCTGATATTGATGTCGAAAGAGCAAAGGTTTAGCTCCAGCACCGCAACAGGATCCTCACCGGGAAGCTCCTGTGCTCAGGCAGAGTTTTACAGCATTGAAGAAAACTCTGTACAACCACAACATCTGCCCACGGTGCTTTTCAAGCTCGGGGAAGACATTGTCAATGCCTGTGCAACCACCCAGAGCAGCTGCGGAGATGCGACCTTGCTTACTTCATTGAAAACTTTCCAACTTTATGAGCACAGACTGCACTGAGGTCTGATGGGCACAAAATTAAAATTAAGAATGGTTACACTGCATATCTGGAGGTTTTTCTTTAACAGGTATACTTAGGGTTTTTCCCTCCATTGGGAATTCTGACCTTAACTAGGTAAGAACCTTGAAGCTTAAAAAAAAAAAAACCCACACGAACTTTTTTTTTTAAATTGCTAACAGACTTAAACTTTAGCGTATCAAGTCTCAGCCTGAAACCATTATAACCTCAGAAAATAGGGGTCCTTAATGGCAGTACTGATATCCCCCTAACTATAGCAGCAGATGCTTCCATTATAAAGATTATTTCATGTCCTGATCAGTTCCAGTTTAAGATTATTAAACACAATTTTTTCTTGTTACTCGTAAGGCCTCCTCCCTGCCCCCCCCCCCCCCCCCCCCGCCTTTTTTTTTCATTCCTCACATCAGTGCATTAACAACTGCACACAGCTGCCAGAAGACTAAGCTGGTGTTTTTAAACAGTTCTTACCAGCTTTCTTCCAGATCTCCTCTGGCACGTATCCAGACGCAGGCCTGTGAAGGAATTCCCGATGCGATTCTGCAGGAGGAGGGGTTGCGGAGGGAAAAAAAGAGAGAACATCATAAGCAACGCTTGCTTGTTGAGAACAAGGCTTAGAGAAATACCTTTTCCCTTTACTTATCACTCGGACAAGAATTCGCATGAAGTTTTTTCTTTACTCAAAATAAGGCGGATGCCGTGGCCGAAGCTCACGCATCTCACCCAGACCAGATCAATGCTTAGGACTCGAATGTCTCATCTTCAGCCAAGCTGAGACTAGTTGGCTTTATTTTTATTTTAAGGCATTTCAAGTCAACTCTACATGACAGTTTCCACGCTTTTAAGGCTGGCTTTGTGAGACCAGCTGAGGGAGTGACGCGCTTCGTCCTTTGTCATTATGTTTATGAAAAAGGAAGAAGAAAGAGGGCAACAGTCCGGCGCTTGGCACTTCTGCTCCGTGAAAACAGAATGGCTACTGACGAGCAGAGATAAAAGCCAAGATGTCATTCCAGTGATCAAATAAGCTGTCCGCAGAAAAAGAAAGGGGTGTTTCTACATGTTCAGAGCTACGCTTTCCTATATCCGAGCCCATGTTGGCAACTGTAGCTGCACAAGTTTGAAGAACAGAACCTTGAACTTTAGGTTAAGCCCCTAAATACATATGCTGCCAAACAACCTCACTGGAGCTGAAGCTCGTAACTCACCCATATATTTCAATCACATTTTGACAGCTCTTTTTCCCCCCTCCTCCTCTTGTTTTTTAAAGGGTTTAACCTCTGGGCCTGAGTCTAAGAGCTCTGAAATCAGCAAGATCCCTTCCACACGGACTTCAAAGACGCAAGATCAGACAATGCAGAAAGAAAATTCACTTTGGCCTGAAATTTAGCAAACAGATTTTCCGCAGATGAAAAGCTGCTCTTTTCTAATACAATTTAAAAAACGATATGAGTATTTTTCAAAGTAATAAAGGAGAAATTAAAAAAAAAAAAAAAAAACCAACAACAAATAAAACAAAAAAAAACCCCAAACGACATAAAGGTAAGTTCACTGCCATGATTACTATTGCCTGTGTGACTGAATCCAATTGGCAAAATAAAATAATTTGATTTAATACATTAGGGATAAGGTTTGCATCTTTTCAGAGATGTTGCTAGAAACTGAACATCCTGTTTGATGTCTGACTGAAACATAACAAGCACACATGCCGTTCTTTGAATACTATTTTTCACTAAATATATTCATCTTTTTATCTTAAAGTTATTACTTGATAACTCAGTCAAGAAGTCGTATTTGTAAGAAAAATCATTACGTTTCACAAATAATAATTTTTTACACTACCGTACGTATGCTTGCAGTGCTGTTTATATACAGTAGGCTACAGAAAGCTAAATACATTTAAAAGATGATGCTTAATATTGCAGACAGCTAGCAAAGGTAGAAATGACAGGGGCTGTTTCAGCTACGCGGAGAGGAGGGAATCCCAGTCCCTGCGCGCTGTTCCACAGATGCAGTTTCCAGCACGCGAATCTGCAGACACCGACGGACGGGGTGGACTGAATCTCCCCATCTGACAGGCAGCTGAGTGGATTTCCCCAGCTCTTCTGCTTGTCGCAGAAGCACGGGATGAAAATAAAATGGATTTTTGTAGGCAGAATTTCACACCTCTCGAGCAGAAAATGATGGGAGGATGTGTGTGTGTGTGTGTGCGCGCGTGCAAGATTCTGCAAAAGAGCTAACTATTTACATTGGTTTCATCCATTTGATAGAGGGGTTCAGACCTGATGCTGAAAATGGGAAAATTCTCGGTATCACTTGGCTCGTATGATTCTGGAGATGACAAGTATCGTTGTGTACACTTCTCTCATCCCTTGGAGGCTTTTAGACTTACGGGCACAGTGCCAGTTCAGTCAGGGACAGAGGCGGCAGCAGAAAACATTGCTTGAAAGCTCAGGAAAACTAAAGATGAAAAATTAAAACGCTCTTATTTGCTCTCCCTGCAATACCCAACCAGACTCCAAACGTGGCAAAACATGGGGCTTGTTCCATCTATGTCTTGTACTTTGTGTTGAGTTTTCCTGTAAGGTACCGTCCACTGCAAGGGGATCATAACCTTGATTTAAGCCCTTTACCGTGGTACTTAGTATTAAAAATAGAGATGTGGAGCCGATTTTTTGGTACACATGACTTTCCAAAAATGGAATTCAATGACATAAATGACCAGATTGCCAGCTAATTGTTAAAATTTCCAAAACATAAACATCAATCAAGCTCTTATTCCAACCACAAATTATTTACATGAGGAATGAGATCCTCTGCAAGAAGAATTAAATCAAGAGCTTGTGAGAGACTTTCCCATAGTTTGGAAAGGCGTACAAAAAAAGACAAGAAGCACTTATGAAGATAATAAAAACCATATTTTCCAAGCAAGAAAAATATTATTAACATGGCTATTGTTTAGTCAGTGGTGACGAGTCCATGAAAACAATCTTGTTTCGGGGGCTAAACAACAGGACATGACCAGAGGATATAAATCATATTACAGTTATTTTTAAGATAAGGTGTCCTTCAGATTAAGAATCACAGAACTTGCTCGCTAAAACTAAAACACAAAAGATCTTAACTTGGACATCTAGCAAACTCAAACCAAGTCCCTAAAATATTAAACATAAAGCCAACTGCAAAAAGCCCTGAGGAGGAAAATGTATGATATTAAGTGAGTGACTGCAGCACCTAGCAGTCAAAGTAAATTCTTCCTGGAAGGAAACGGAAGGAAATCAGACAAAATCAGGAATAACTTGAAGCAACAAGGCAGCTCATTCAGCAAAAGATAACAGAAAATTTACGTGTCAGACATAATATAAAGGTTTGTTAATGGTGAAAATGCAACAATGTTATTATTACGCTGAACAAAGGGATGTACACTACTGAATTTACTTGAAATTCATGGCAAGGCATGATTTGAAAGCACTTGTTGATAATCAGTCCGGTTCCTACTGAACCAGATGAAAAAGCCCAGCAAGGAAAATAAAAAGCACATATACATGACAGTAATCAGCACTTGTCTGTGAAGAGCTTAAATTAAATAAAAATAAAATAGATTTTGACATAAAAAAAGTTTTTCAAATTTTCTATTTTAATGTGAAATTAAACTTTTCAGCAAGAAAGGACTGGGACATAAGAATACACATGAGGAAAAGACATAAAAATTGGTCTTGTTTTCAGCCCTCACATTCTATTGAACAGCAGGGAGCAACATAATATATTACTGTGTAAAATATATAGGAAAAAGAACTATTTTTAATCTATCCTGGATAATTACTTTTTTTAATAAGAAAGAAAACATTGGCCAAAAAAAATCCTATTGTCACAATATGGTGCTGGGTTCCATATGGGCCCTGGTGTACTTATTTCAAGAACACATTCAACCGTAAGAATCACCAACAGTTAATTGATGAACCAAGTTTCTGGAGTTTAAGGAGTAGGAATGTCTTGTAGACTGGTTATTTTTGGTGGGTTTAAGATAAAAAGAATAGGTGCTGAAAGTACTGAAAGAGAGAGATGTGGAGAGTTTTAAGAGCAGAAATAAACATGGGTCTGGGAAGTGAAACTGAGACAAAAAGTTAGGACCAAATAAAGGATATGAACTCTCACATGATAATAAGGACCAAACCCAAGAAAACAGAATAGACGACTTAAAAGGAAAAGATGTGTTCAAAACTGTGAAAAAGCCTAACCCATATTTGGAAAGAAGGAACAGAAGATGAGTTGACAATACAAAAGATTGGAGGGTTTTATCACTGGACAAGGACATCCAAGCCTATAATATCAAAATATTAAGAAACTGAGATGAACAGTTGGTTTTTTTGAGGATCTTTTAGAATTTATATTTATGAAAATACTGGCAGTGACTAACAATACCCTATATGTCACAGTGAACATTAGGGCTCAAAAATAATAAAAGCTGCATATAACCAGACCTGAACTATAGATTGTTTCATATATGAAATATATGTGCTTTTATATGCATTCATATGCTTTTCATATTTCATATGCAAGTTTTGCTTTATTCTGCCCTATAATAAATGTAGAACCATTGGTGGGACACAGCCAAACAAAAAATTTCTCAGAGCAACAAGTATCAAATATTCACTGCCTTGTTTGCAAGAATCAAGCTCAAAAGCGTGCCACTCCAGTTAATAACACATACAAATACAAACCTGAAGAAGTGAAGTACTGAATGAGAGTACCTTGCTAACCTTGTTGGAGGGCAGGGTTTTCAAGCATTTTTACATACATCTTTCCCCTCTAATACATTTTTGTGGCTATTACAAGACTCCTTGAACACATGTGAAACCGAGTTTAAAAACTAGTTGGGTTCTCATTTTAAAAGAGTAAAAGAAGGAAAACCACACAGGTACTGTATTACTGAATCATCCTCAACCAAGGTCAAGTCAGAACCAAATACTGGGAATAAAAACGTGTAATGTTTCTGCAACTGTAGCCCCATCTAACAGCATGCAGTTCAGTACGCCACAATCCAGCCCAAACCTCCTGTGCAGCGAGCAGATTAAGAGCAATATTTAATATCATCAGTGACCAGTATTACACAGGCTTTACGTTCTAGAATTACAAGTTATAAATGTTAGTGTGGTATTCACACCATTCCCGTTAGCTCACGTTGAGAATATCACGCATATCACAGCAATGCTGATTACCTGCAAGTGGCAACGGAAAGGTTTTATAATCGCAGCGTGAACAGACATATATCAGCAGGAACGCCCTGGCTAACACTGAAAGTACGAGGGTGAACAGCCTTTGATAAAATATAAACTAGCTCTGAAAGGGTTAATATTTTAAAATGTATTAAGAAATGGCTAACCTATGTTAGCCATTTTTGACAAATTCATACAGTTCTGAGAATCTCGGCTTCCTGGGGCAAATCCTGCAGGCATTGGCACTCTTCAGTCTGAGATTTCAAACTCTATTTTGTAAGATTTCCATTCAGATAAATTCAACAGACAGAAAATATCAACTTTGCTGCAGACCTTCTGATGTGTGCCTACACCACTTATCTAGAGCCACAGCTGCACTCAGTAAGGTTATAGATCTTGTTTATAACCCACGACGTTGAAGAACCCTCATCTTTAATTTATCCGACTGTGTGTATTTCAGTATACGATGTCTGAAATGTGTAATTATTCACTATTAGGATGAAAGTTGCAGTCCCGCCGCAGTATGTAGTACTGAAATTCTTCAGCAGAAATGGAGGAGTCGGATGATGTATTATTCACTTCATAGACCATCACAGTTCATCAAGTGAATATATATAAAGTCTGAGTCATTTTTAGACTTTCATAAACATGTATTATTCAGACTGAAAAGAATGGACCCATCTCACCTTCAACACACTCTCAGAGAATAATGAGAGCTTGTAACCTATTGTAGCTGGCTAATGCGTGTATTGGATTACACTGCATTAAAATGAATTATCAAATATTTCATTTGATCTCTTAATTAAAAATATCAACAGAGAACTATTGATCGGATACTGTGAACTGTCAAGTTCAACATGATTTATAGGGATGTCAAATTCAAAGAAGAACAAAAATCTTTGGCAGAAAAAATAAAAAAAAAGGTCTTCTTGTTGAAAATGACCAGAATTTTCTTCAATTTCTTTTGGACTCAAACTCTCTATGCTAAATTTCAGCTCAAGAGTTCTCCAACAAGAGCTATCTACAAAGACCGTGGCATAATGTTTATAGTGAGAACTTATCACTTCAGTGATGATATTTTAATCTTAAAGAAAAAGAAACAAAGGCACAGACAATGTAGCCATATGGCCCCCTTATTTCTTCCTCCTGCTAGTGGAGATGACAAGATGGATATAAAGGGTGGATTACCTCCTAAAAAAAAAAATACGAAGGGGAATCACTGACATTTAGAATCCTTGCAGCAAAAAACAATATTTACATGTTGTGGCACCTTAATTAAAATGTTGGAGGAATTTTTCAACCCCTTCCTCCTCACCTCAAAATTAAAATAAAAAGACCTAAGCAGAACAGCATCTGAAGGCTCACAGACACCACTTCAATTATATTATATCTCTGAATGTTAGCTTACATTTTGTTAACTAGATGACTAGCAGATTTAAGGAAATATAAAGATTACCTTCCCATAGACTCCAAAGAAAGTATTTTCTACCTTCCATGTCAAGACATAAAAGCATTTCTTGTCAATATTTATGATTGACATGGATGCTCCATCACTGAAGCAATCCAAGTTTGACATCCATGAGTCTAGGGAAGTAGTTTTTAAAGCCAAATAACCAAAATGGACATGTTAAAATTGAAATAGACTCACTCCAACCAGCTCAGTTGTACCCACACTACTTCAGAGATGACTGGTGTGTCCAGTGATGAAAGCTGTGCCATATAATGTCTTTTTAAGCAAAAAGACTTTGCCATTTCCAAAAATTCATCTTGACAAATACACAAACAAAACGATAATATAGGGATCTAATTGTATGTTTGATCTCCATTTTATCTTTTGTTGCTCTTGTTGTGGTTATGACTATTTTTCTTGAATTTTACTATTATCTCTAAAGATTTGATGTATGTCTTGAGTTCCAGTTTCTTTGGGGAAATTATAAAAACACCATTTCCCTTTTTTTTTTCACCTACTAACTATACTTACAAGCACCATGGTCTGGCTCTTTTTGCATCATAGCTTTACTAGAGATGGGTGCCACTGCTTTTGATTCAGGGGCTTCCTCACAAGTGTTCTTCCCGAAGCTGCAGATGTGATCAACATTTCAGATGCCATATTTATGAGTCTTTCTTTACATTACATTTAACATTATTCATACAAGCCATTACCTGAATGCTTCTTTCTGAGAAGGGCTCCTCTAGGGACTAGACTTATTAGTGAAGTTGGGAACAGCATTTCTATAACCATTCCTTTCACTGACTCAAGCTAATTTATAGAGCTATTGGCTCAGATCATTTGACGCAAACAAACAAAACCAAAAAAAAATTATGTTTGTTATCAAGAGGCACTAAATATTATAGTAAGAACTCTAGAGATTTACCAAGAGGAAGATGGAGAGGGCATTTGACTTGTTTTTTTATTTTTCTATTTGCAATTAAGTAGTAGATTTAATAAGTTATTCTTAAGGGCAAAAGGGAAACACACCTTTAAATAAAATAGTTGCAAAATAATGCACACATTCAATTCTACTAATGACCACAGTTTATGATGGTTGTAAGTAGATGACATTCAATACGGACCTGCTGGAGTGAGTCCAGCAGAGGGTCATGAAGACAATCAGAGGGCTGGAGCACTGCTCCTATGAAGACAAGCTGAGAGAGTTTGGGTTGTTCAGCCTGGAGAAGAGAAGGCTCCGGGGAGAACCTTATAGCTCCTTCCAGTACCTAAAGGGGGTCTACAGGAGAGATAGGGAGGGACTCTTTTATCAGGGAGTGGAGCGATAGGATGAAGGGTAATGGTTTTAGACTGGAAGAGGGTAGATTTAAATTAGACATTAGGAAGAAATTCTTTACTGTGAGGATGGTGAGACGCTGGAACAGGTTGCCCAGAGAAGTTGTGGATGCCCCATCCCTGGAGGGGTTCACCTGTTTCAGCAGGTGTTCAACCTGCTCAAAGCCCCAGGTTGGATGGGGTTTTGAGCAACCTGGTCTAGTGGGAGGTGTCCCTGCCCCTGGCAGGGGGGTGGAACTAGTTGATCTTCAAGGTCCCTTCCAACTCTAATCATTCTATGATTCTATGATATGGACAAGTTATTTTTTTTAAGATAAATATTAGACAAGCAATCATAGTTTGCTGTTCTCTTCAGAAGAGCAGAGAACAATAAAAAGGCATCACCAAGATGTGTTTCTTTACCACACCTGCCATAAAAGTGAGGGGATGGGGTAGAAGCAGAACAATGTATTAATAAATTACAGAAAGCCCTCAAAATAAAAGCTTGCTTTTTTACAGCAGAGTCATCTTGGAGCAGTTGTATGAGGTATCGTGCGAGTGTGACTGTGAAGGTCAGGTGACAGGGGGTGAAAGCCCAACTGCTTAGTCTGGTCCTTGTGAGTTTTGCAGCTTGAGCTGAGCTCTGAGCGGCTCTGTGTAGCTACACAGCGAGCAGTCCCCCAACTAGCTCAGACTGTGTGAGCTGCAGTGGTGGACACAGACCTATGAGGACCATGTGTGCATGGGCTGTGGACATCCCAGATGTTGTTTCTTTCTTATACAGAAACCAAGTACAACTAAGAAGTGCCCATATCTTTATATCTCACTTCATTTCCTTAGAAAGACAACTTACAAGGTAAGTCATTTGATTTGAGAAGGTGAAAGCCCCCGGTTTCACAGTGCTAACAATCCAGAAGCACCTACAGATTTCCTTAATCAAGCAGGCAAGGGAGGGAGATGGAAGGGACGGAAAGTCAGTGCACATCTCCCTGCTCTGCCATCCCTATATGGCAGTCTGTCCTCCCACCCCACTGCTGTCAGACATTGCTGAATGGAAAGCAAATTACCAAGCATCACCCAAAACCCCAAGCCATTCTGCATGTAAACATGAGGAATTAGGGCATGAGAGTTATAGTTAATTCAGTAGAGAGGAATATTTCATCGCTATCATGGAAGCAGAACCAGAAGAACAAATATGAACTTCATCTAGCACTTAGCTGAGCTGAAAGAGGACCGGTAAACAATTTTTAATGAGGATACTGTACCTAATGTAACTGGATCTGGATTCACTGGACTCTGCTGTCTGGAATGACTACTGCTGCTGTTACCGCCTTTTTTTAAATCTTCCGCATCACTGTACCGCCGTATCCAGTAATTAAGCTCCTCACGGTCTGCTTCTTGACATCGCCGTAGTACAGTGAGAGATCGCCTAGTTTTTTCCACCATGTCCATTATACAGTTTAACAGCTATTCACAGCGATGGATGGAGCAGAGAAACAAAAAAGAACATCTTATTCATAAACTGACAAAAAAATAAAGAAAACATTTATGTGCTGAGTGCCTGGGTTTTAATAATGAGGGAGTCTCTCCCTGTTATCTCAAATGGTGCTGAAAAATTCTAGTCTTGTTTTAAGAATGACAATCCCTTCCTGTTTAACTGGTGATCCTAAACGGTACTGATACGGATTACTGGGGGAAAGGGTCAAGACAAGGAGCAAAAGACTGAACAGACTGTTGTCCCACCACTAGTATCATATGGCACCACAGAGGCCAGGAGATCTGGTCTAAAACTGATGCCAACAAATGTTCTAAGAGCTCAGAAACTCAAAGAACAAATCCAATGTGTCCCAAATCCAGGGTGTATAGAGCAGAGTCCGTTCCCCTTTTGGCAGCCTGTAACAATGAGGATACTGCAGTTGGCATTTAACAGCAAGGCCTGGTATGAGCTACCTAATGGGGAACACCAATCCATCTGATTTAACCACCAACGCTTTCAAAATTTGTCCTGGGATTCAGATATGTTTTAAAAGAAAAACTTTAAATTCTGATTTTAGAAGTATTCCTTTCAGACAATCATACATAAGAGTACATTTAGCCCTTACATGGTCAAGATGTTTCCACTCTTCTGCCCATTCTCTGTCTGTTAGCCTGTGATCAATCATTTCTTCTTGACGTGTGCCATGCAACCCTGCCAAAAAGGAGCAAATCATGTTTACAATGTTGGGAGTCCTCAGAGGGGGTGAGGAAAGAAAAAAGAGCCTGTCAGACAAATACAGCATACATTACCTGGTCTACTATCAGGAATGCCACCACAAAAATAAACGGATGCTTAAAAACTTCGCTCCAAGTTCTCTTTAGCACTATTCCCTACACAAGATGCTACTGTTTTATTCAATTTAATGTCTTCAATTCTGCAAGTTCTGTAGGTTGCAAGATGACCTCTCAAAAATGGACACAATCCTTTCTGACTACATACAATTGTAATATATATTCATAACATATAATACCATATATAATTTTTCATTTGCATGACTTGAAGAAGTCATCAAGACAATTATTTGGTAACCCAATGTATCCAATACTAGCTGTACTTCAGAGAGTTGAAAAAAATATTAGTATAAACTCAATGTTATTTCACTAAATGCAGTAATTACTACCATGTCAACAGAGCGTCATTAAGGGTTCATCCCTTCACAGATGTTTAAACAACATGTGGTTAAAATGTAGCACATATATCAGAGCAGCTGACAACATGATACAGCCGAGCCAGTATTTATTATCAACACTCAAGAGGAACCGACACTTGCTCTTTGTTTAGCCTCCTCTATACAGATGCTGAATATTTGTAAATGTTCCTCTTTCATTGAAGATTTGTTTAAAACAAGGCAGAGCAGTAAGTGCAGATGTGAAGGGAGCCAGGCAAACCCAAGAGCCATCAGGCATCCCGTTCAACCAAAAGGTGCTGCGAGGGCAGCGGGCTGGGGTTGGTGCTTCTGCTGCTCGCATCCTCTGTGGACACCCCCGCGCTGCGCCGGGCTCCTGGGGTGTCACACACCATGCGCTTCTCCAAGGGCTAATAACTTTCCTCTAGTCACAGCTGAAATCAAGCTGTATCGACGTTGTTATCGTCACAAATGTGGCGCTAGAAGAAAAATAAAAGGCTCTACCTATCGTTGCCTGCCAGACACCCGAGTGTCCTTGTCACCTATGCAGCGGCAAAAGCATGGGTTCCTCCTCCGTCTGACTCTCCTGCTGCAGTGTAGCAAAGACACGATTCAATGCACTTTTACAAATATAAATCTGAAATTGATTGTTGGTTTGTGTCTGTTTGTGGGTGGGTGTGGTGTGGGGTTTGCTTTGTTTTGTTTTGTTCTGTTCTTTTTTGGTTTTTGTGTGGTTGGACTCGATGATCTCAAAGGTCCCTTCCAACCATGAAGATTCTGTGATTCTGTGAAACAAGGCCGTTAGAAGGAGCTAGATGGACAAACAGCTATAAAGGCTACATCTGAATGGCAGGTATATTTAATCAGAAAAAAAAAACAAAAAACAAACAAACAAAAAAAACCCCCCAAAAACCCAAAAAACCAAACCACAAAAAACCCCTTTTCACAATACAGAATGTAATTACAAGGGAAAAACCTGGGAAAAAAACAATGCAGAAAATCAACATGCCTTACCCATAGGTCTGTTTCTGTCCCTGAGGTCCCTGTGATTGGGGTGTCTGTATGAGTCCCTGTAGTGGTGGGCAATGGCCATATCATCCAAACGATAATGCTGAGGTGGAGGTGGGGTGGGATGAGGCAGACCATTGGGCTGATAAGATAAGCCATTATTTGGACTGTACCGCTGGCCTGGGCTAATAGTGCAGGGCCGCTTGCTTGGATGCTCTGAGTGCAAAGGCTCTCTGTCAAAGCCATTTTCTTTGGTTCTGAAAAACAAAGCAAAGGAACTTTAATTCCCTTAGTGAGCAGAGCTGCTCAGGAACATGCACTCCCACCTACACATGCAGCTTCAGGAACTAAAGCTTGTTCTTCCCCGTTGCTCCAAGTGTGTGGCATAGCAGAATATTTCATAACACTGCTCATTCAATACACACAAAGGACACATTCTTCTCCTCTAACTATCCCTGTAACTTGAGAAATAGTAACAGGGTGAGACTTCCGATGGAGAGCGAGCAGCATTCACTGAAATCACCCGCTGATGGGATGGATACACATGTAATTGCAGAGCTGAAACAATCAACTGATACATGAAGCTAGAGGTTGAGAAATTCCTGCTTAAAGTAGTGCCATAGTATATAGTGATTAGGGGCAATTCACAGTTAAAGAAATATGGGGTTTTTTTCCAAGAGGACAGCATATAGTCTTAAGGTAGTGTCTGTCAGTGGGATGAAGGTCGGTTATACGTAATGCTGGGGTGAGTTCCCACCAAGATCAGCGTCACACTAAGACTTTGGGCAAGAATTACTCAGGATGATGAGAAATGCTACCTTCTACCATCTGGGCTATTTCAGCCAAAGGTGCTGTGTCTGTCATTAATTTTTGCAGGAAGATGTGGTTAGACTCAAGTTCTCAACGTTCAACTTTTCCCACTCCCCTACTCTTAGACAGGGGTTTTATGCTCAGGCAACTTTGAAGGGTTATCAGGGAGAAGGGTGGTTTTTTACATTATAGATACCCAATTCAATTCATTATCAGCTATTTACAAAGAAGTCTCTACTGTGCACCTCTACCTGAGAACCTGGAATTCACACTGAATTCATTTTCCATTAAAATAAAAAAAGAGAAAGGCTAAAGTTACTTCAAATCCTTTTAGGGAAGCTTCGTTTCACTGAAGTATAGGGTTTTTTTACCACTGGAATAAACAAAACCTACAAAATATTAGCTTTGAACAGTAAGGTTATTAGATATAAATACTGCAAATTGTTGAGGTTGCATCCCTCCCTCCAAATCCCTTTATTAAACAGCTGATGTATTCTAGCCTTTTTTAGAAGAGAACTTTCTCCTCTGTGATTTATGGATGGCATAGTATCTCTTTCTAACAATAACACAACTTTTTGTTACTTTGACAGGAGGTAAATTTGATTTAATTTTCTTGTTTGCCTGCTGTTAAAACCAACTGCCCTTCAACAACCCGCCCAACCAACCAAACTCGAGGGACTATCTGTGGAGAAACACTCAATATATTAATTGTTGCCCCCCAATAGGTTCTCCTTTAATGTCAATGAGAGGAAGGATTAAACCAAATCTTTGCCAATATCCACCGGGAGAAAGAATCTTGCAATTACCAGCAGGAAATTAAAAGATGAGTTGCACCCTTTTCAGGAGTGAAGAGATTTTCCAGAGCCTCGCCACAACCACTAATGCCAGAGAAGCTGCATGTGTATGTATTTTATTATACCTTAACTCGGCAAAGAGGGGAGGATCTTTCACTGATACAGCAGGACAGCTGTTCTAATTTTGGGCGGAAATATATAAGACATACTTTGTTAAAGTGAAGTATGTACGTTGTTCCAAAGCAAACACAGAATGGCTGTGAAAACTCCTAATCAGGAAAACCTGAGGACCATCATATATTTTTTATGACTTTTGGCCTGATGGAACTGCTTGCAATAACTCCCAATGGGTAATGATGATTTTGACAGCTCTCCAAGACAAGTTTTGTATTTAGTTGCTGGTGTGCGTTTCCTTTGCACGTGTCTACTCAAACTCTTTATCGAGGTCTTTCAATTGTAAAACTACTATGCAAGCAAAATATGGACTTTCCTGTATGTACGAGCCAAGCTATTAATTCGCCAAAGTTCTTTAGTGTTACAGTTAGAATGATCTCTAACAAAGATAGGGGGGGGAAAAATGAGAACTATAAATAATCAAATAACTTCATTGACTTTTTTTGATCACTCAGAGTAGGAAAAGCAAAGCTTTCTGAACTGTAAGTTAAAATCATATATTTTCATACAAATATACATATTTGCACCTTACTTTACAGCTACTTCTGTGTTTTTTAAAGGAATGCTTTATACTTAATTAACTTAACTGGAATGAACTGCATTAGCTTGGACAATGCACCAGCATATCCATTTTTATCTAGAACCCTGAGCTTAACTAACACAGACATTAACATTACCATTGAAAACACATTTACTGAAATTATATTCCTGTTTTTGCTATTATACTGGATAACGGCCGTTGGGTCTTTTCTGGGTGTTGAAATCTTAATTCTATATTTTGTTGTTTTATTTTCTGCACTGGCCAAATTAACAACTTAGCAAAATACCAGAATGAGACCGTACATACACTCATTTAGTGGTTTTGACCATATGAAGTACATAAAACTAACGATTTTCAAAGTCTCGTCAGAATGGGAACCACTGGCAAATTTACTATATCTGAATATAGTGATACAAGACAGACAGTTGAGTACCGAAGCGGGCCACAATTAAGATGCCCTGAACTCAACCTACTATTCTGCTTCTGATTTCAATCCTAGTCATTCTTCCAGGTCTCACCCCCTTGGGACAGCAGCATTTCCCCAGGTGCCTGAGGAAGCACTCCTGTTTCACAGTAATTGGCATATCCATCTGAGTACTAGTTCCAAATCCAAAACCCCCACAACTTTCATCTGATTTAATCTGATTTCTATTTGATCCATCTGATTTTGCAAAGCAACAACAGGCTGTAGAGAGGATATAACATTAAACGTGTAGGAAGCTTAACTAACACATTTTCTCATTTTTCTTTTTCTTGCTCTTGTTTGGTCACGTTTTCCTTGACACGCCTGGTGGCTGGCACCATCATTTGAAAAATTGGCAATATGATAAAGATGGGGTCCTTCAGCAATAAACATGCAAGTAGTCATTTTACTTGGAGTCATGATTTACTCAGATTAAAGACAGAAGAATAGATACTAGTCATTAGTCTGTACCCATTTAACACACTTCATGTTGTTCATAAGTTACCATTTCAGTTTTAAGTTATTTCAATTTATGGATAATTTCCTAGGTAGGAAATCTGACCATGCAAAACTGTCTTGGCTGGAAAATTAAGTTTCACCTGATCGAGTATTACACCGATTTCAAAGAACTGAAGTCAGCTTGCAAGAAGGAGGCAAAGCTGTTCATCTGTTATTTGTGCAAGATGCTGTGATTTAAATTGGACTTCCACCAATAAAGTCTTGATGACCAAAGATGTCATAATGCTTTATTGGAATAAAATGTGCATTTTGTTTATAATACTGCATTACAGAAAAGATTAGTATTTCCTTGCTAACAGATTATATTAAGAAAATTTGTTTAAAATTCCTCATAATTATTCATGTCTTATAAGAGGCATCACTATAAGAGCTGTGAGCATCCTTCACCTTATTGACATGTGGAGGAACACCTTAAAATAAAAAGATTTGCCTAACAGAATTGTCATAGTTGGTCCCTGTTTCCAGTTACCTTCAACATGAATTCATCACCCGGGGTGCCAAGGGTACAGCAAGAACAGCAGCACTTTCTAAAGTCACAAAACAGTCATGGCCACTTTTGCTTTCTAGAGATATCCTAGCAATTTTTTTTTTTCTTAAAAATGCCCTATATTCACTTTGTAGGAAGCTGTCATAAATATATTTACTGTATGACGTGCCATTCAGCCCTTCCCAGCAAGCTCAAAGGATGACTAATTAAGAAAAAGTCTTTTGTACTTAATGTATTTAAAATCATGTTATTTATAACTAAGCATTCATTCCCTAAAATAAAAACTCACACTGGTCCAAGTTCCTTTGCTTTACTACAGTAGCATGTAAACTCCAAAAGTTGTAAACAAAATATAGTGAACACTTTGTTCATGACATGTCATGAACAAATTACCAAAATGTGTTGTCTCCTCAGGTGTCAGTTTTTCTCTCTTGCAGTGACTGATGGTTCCCAGTGTTATTACAGAAACAGATTGATCTTTTTAATGAGCTAGTTTAATAGACTCCAAAATCTCACCGTGGCTGCTCATCCGTGTCAGACCATATGCACCAAGAAAACATTCAGTAAAACACAAAGCTCTGCTGTCAGATTGCTCTATAAAACCTCACATACAGTAGATTTGGAAATGCAGATAAATAACCGGAACTGGAAAATGCATATGCAAAAAAAGTTCTGAAATTATAAGCAGAAAAAAATTACTGTATGTGGATTTTCTTTAACAAAAAAATCACAAGGTGGATGTGGTTATGTGCAACACACAAACACACACGTTCCGTTTCCTTTGCCTAATCACTTATTGTGTTTTACCTCTATCGGAATCAACAGTATGCAGTTACCTCTGCCCAAAAGAAAAATCTAAATATGGAAGAATGTGTGTATATATATATTTCTAATACATATGTGTATGTATCATATACACACATCTATATGATACATATATATATTACATACACATTATATACAGTGTGTGTGTGTATATATGAATATATGTACCTCATATCCCTTGGTAAGTGAAAAAGACACCACAATTTCCTTCAGTGAGAGACATACCTCCAAGCAAAATTATTCCAACTACATTTAGTTCCCCTGGAAATACGTTGCCCTTTAGTAATTTTTTTCCATATTCTAGCAACAGAGTCACCGCACTCCTCTTAAAAGGATGCCTCATATCTTCTGCTTTATTTCTATTAGTATATTTGAAAACTACTTAGATAGCTAAACAAAATGTATATTTATTTCCAGATGTTTCCTAATGTTCCTCCATAAACAATTAAAATAATTAATTATGAGTATAAAGCCAGACAAGTATTTGGTTTCAATACTCACTCAGTCTAGGCATGCTCTGACTCTGAGGACTTTTTTTGTAGTTGATTTACTTACATTATCCAAATTAAAAGGTATGCAAACTCCCATTCAGTAAATTTAAGAATCTTTCCAACAGGATCTGGTTCTTTTTACTAAATCTCTAGTACAAATGTTCTTAAGTGCATGAGACAACTCCACTGAAGGTGGTTCAGCCAAAACCAGCATTATGAGTTTATTTTTTTCTGTATAGCTTTAATCACAGTCAATGGAGAAACAGGTGTGACTAACCAGCGACAGCGTTGTTCGATACTGCAACAAACAATTTTTAAGCTCAAGGCACCATCCAATGGGTGAGCTGGGCATTCTTTCACGACAGCAAACAATCTCAGGGTCAAAAAAAGAAAGGATGAGCTTTTCTGAGCATAACTTCAAGCAGCCATCGACAGAGGCTGCCCGGTGAAAGCTTTGGCACCTCAGAGTGTGCAGGCCAGTGGGACATCCCGCATTACAGCCCCTCCCTGGACCTTGGGAATTCAAATGCAGGGTCTTACCCACAGCACGGGAAGTTAAACTCTCTACCCCTCACCCCAGAAGCTGCATCACTACATGGAGAGGAACCAAAGACTCCCCGAGCTGGACGGAGCCCAAGAGAGACTTCAGTTGTGAAGGTAAAGGCACTTGCTCATGAGCAGAGACTTCTGAGTTTCAAGAGCACCTGTGTAAGAAACACTGAGAAAAAAATTCATAAACCGGACTTTAATAATCCCTCTAGGTCTAGGCCTCAGTTTTAATTAAAAGATGAAGACTGACTTTAAAATCCAATATTCTTCTGATCTGCGGTCCCCTTATGGGCTACTCGTATGTCCTTTTTGCTATAAGACCAATACGGAGCCTTTTCACGACTCATATCTCCTACCAGTCTTTACCTGCACTGCTCCTCCCACGCAACCACCACTGAACTACCATAGGTGAGACCCTACTTACTACAAAAAAACTGAAATTCAGCAAACTGGGTCTCAAAGAGGAGGAGTATAATTCCAGAATGCTAAGAAAGAAAAACAAAGGGGACAATTTATTGTCCATTTTTCCTTCGTGGCCCTCTGGGAGACATGAGTAATACCGTTCTCTGCTAGCAGGGGAACAAAGTGAGCCAGGGCTGTCAGGAGAAGGCACATCCCTCTCCTCTGCATTCCCACCAAGCAAGACCTCATGGGCTTGTGAGATAACTCAATGTGTGTCTATCAGCTTGTAGGAAAAATACCATGTCTGCTACTGACATTGAACTACAACATGTTGATATGTAAGTTATTCACAACGACGCACAAGATTTTAAGAGGCCTTTTTTACAGACGTTTTGGTACACCGCTCTGCAAAGACTGTGGATATGCAGCAGAACTGCCCCAGGGAGCTAAATTTCAGCTTTGGAAATGTTATCTCTTTGCACGGAGTAAGAGACTACATGGAAAATGTCTGAAAATTAATCATCTTTCTTGGTTGCAGTTAGCAGGTTTGTGTTAACACCGATGGCTCTTTCAGTTTGGCGTCGTTTTCAGGAAAAAATGGTGAAAATAGGATACATGGAAAAAGGCTTCTCTGCTGTTATCATTATTTTCTTGCTGGTCCATAGGTATTTCCCTGAAACACAATCTAAAGCAAGCCAATTTCAAATACTTTCACATTTTCTTCTATCTAATGGCTAGATTATTTTAATTTTTACTGGTCACTTCTGGCTATCAGTAGCTTAAAATTTTTACTACGCAGACATTTTCAATATCTGGCGTCTACATCATGAATATCTCACTTTCATACATACCAAAATATTTGGTGTTGAATTTCTGTCTACCAGCCTCACAAACTTTCAGCCTTCATTTTCTCCATAGGCTTTGTGCTATCATGTCCTGTCCCTACACAAAAATGTCACCTGTACAAACTTGCAAGCCTTCTTGACTTTGCAAACCTTCATCTTTTTCATTTAAAAGATATCTGGAAGACTTGCCATGCCTTGTGCATGCAGGCAGTGGCATTTGACGGAACAGTATTATAAAAGTTTTCCACACTATAAAATCCTTAGCAAACAAAACTAAGAAAAATCCAGTATTCGGGCCTCCCAAATGTAATATTTATATGCCAGCTGAATTTCTAACATTATCACAGGAAGACAGTTAAAAATAAATAACCGCAAGAGCCATTTTCTTGTAACACTGAACAAAGAACTTTGTTCAAATAAGAAAAGAGAAAAATGTTCCATATCCCTAAAGCTACTGTATTTTGCACTTGCTCGTCCTGTTTCTGCATGGACTCTGTCTCAGCTCAACAACAAAACAGATTTCAGTGAACGTTTCTCCTGTTTGGAAGAAATACCCATATTGGGTATACTGGATACACGCATATTGGATATATGGATATGGAAACATGACACAGCGGGAGCCAAAGCCCTGACTGCTTTTCGGAGCTTGCCTCGTACTTCCCCGATACGAATGCCTAGCCACTTTCCCCCTATTTACTGTTTAATCCAACAAAACCTCAGATACAAGGGGAGGATGCATGCATGCATGCTCCATGCATATGGAGCTGGAGTGATCTGCCCCTCATCACTTTATGCTGCAGAGAAATAGCATGCACCAAATAGCACATGGTACTGGCTGGCCGGTGTCATTTCTACGTAGATATGACCACAGTGTGTCCTCAGGCTGCCTGAGTCAATGTTTGAATATATCTACATATCACATACATATCTATACATCACACACAGAGGTAATTTGGCCATTGCACAGCTGTAACGATGGCAGGACCGACACCCAGGGAACACCATCCCAGGTCCCCCCAGCCACCCACCCTCACGCTCCCCCGTTGCTAGCGGAGCTCGGCACGTTCGACCCGCGGGACGTTTCGGAGGGGGCAGCGCACGGGCAACGGCGGTGCTCACCTGTCTGGAGTTCGCCTCTTCCCGTTTTCGTTCACATCGAGAAGCAGCTCTGAGGAGTCAACAGGTGAGGTGGTGCTGGCATCCAGAAGCAGCTGTTCGTGCTGGGCGAGGTACTGGGCTGGGTTCTGCTTGGCTAGCCTTGCACAGTGCAGCAGCTCCCGCTGCAGCAGGGGCAGATTGGCCTGCAAGAGCATCGCACGCGTTAAGGGGGTGTTGAGGTGGGGGGTTTGAGGTGGTGGTGGGGGGGGTGTCCAACAGAGACGAAGCGGAAAAATCAGAAACCATAGGCAAAGCCTGCTCCGGGATGAACTCGTTGCAAGCATCCTCGACTAGGTGGTGTTGTGGTTAGCTGCCTGGAAGCAGGTGGCCTTCCTTAGGGGGTCAGGTCACGGCGGTGGTCCGTACGCACAGAAGGATGGGGGTTTACTTATGAAAAGGGAAAATAAAACTGCAAACGCTGTGACAAACTAGGTCTGAGCTTTAAACTTTTAAAAGCAGCAAAAGCACTGCCCTGGCTGACTTCATCTCAGCCTTTCTTACTATCCAAACCCCAAGTTCCTACGGAGCAGCCGTTTTCAACAAGTGACAAACCCCCTTCAATATCTGTTTCCCATTCAGACTGCAGCGAGTACTTAGAAATCATCTGAAACCACGGGATCTGTGGCTGTATCAGTTGCCTCAGTCACCATCCCTCAATGGCTTTGGGGAGAACAGGATTGCCCTCAGCTTTCCCATGACACTTGCAGTTACACATTAAGATAAAGATTACAAGAAAATCTCATGTTTCAGAGTTTCAGTTAATCACTTGGAGGGCTACGACCCTCCTTGTAGCCACATGTACATATTTAAAGCTTCCACTCAGGGCTCCACTGGGACTTGGGTCAGGGGCTGGAGAGTCCCAGGGCTCAGACACAGAGAACTGAAAATTCTCACTGACCCCCAGGTGGCACATTTTGCCCATCTACTGGGGTCATACTTAGTCACACTTCTTGCCACGTTTGGGACCAAGGTGGAATTGTACATCCTTCCCATTGGAGGAGATGAGGTACACATCCTGGGAAACATCTTCCTGTCTTTGCAGCGTATGCCTCCATTGGTACAGAGATAGTCCAGGCGTTTCTTACCTACTTATTTGTGGCATAAGGTGATGTGCCCCAACCTCTCTCGTTCCATGCCTACTGCACAACGATTTGTGGTCGGGGATTTTCAAGTATTGGATTAAATGTCATGACCTTTAGTAACTAGAGATAAGCCAAAGAGCTCTACGGGCAAAAAAAAAACCCAAACCCAGCAATTGCTCTCACTTATTCATCTTAGGATGGGAGGACAGCTGGCTGTGGAACATGAAGTCTTTTCAGACTTCCACAGAACACAAATATTTTGTGAAAATGCCAAAGAAATACCTTCTTTTGGTTATTATCTGTCACATTTTTGTCCAGGGCTACCATGTAGCAGAGAGAGATATCAAAAGGTTTTTTACTTGTTTTCATTTGATTGTTATTTTTTAAAAGCTTACACAGAATCAAAGTCAAGACATCCAACTACCTAAACTGCCTCACGTGGCAAAAAATTATTAGAGAAGTTTACATATATTTAGAAATAAATATCAGGAGGAAATACTATGACCAGACCTAGGATTTTAGAAGTGATACATGCTTGGAAGATGTATCATCACATCTCAGCTTTCCTGTGAGGAAGAAATGTTAAGTCCCCACTTTGCAGTTGAGAAACCAAGGGAAAACAGCACATTTGCTTTCCTTATCCGCCACCACAAACAAAAGGGACCTATTTCATACATGGACACTCCTGGCTCCCGGAGACAACCAAATTTTGAACTGGCTAGCAAAACCCTTGATTTATTTTACTTGCATTCCTTCCCCTAAAGAAATGTTCATTCTTGGTCTCTAATCATAAACACAGAAGATTTACAGTTAAAGGTATCCTTTATTCTCTATGTATTGAACATGTTTTCTGTGCACAGAACGGATGTGCACAACTTTTAATATATATTTGTTAAACATGGGTCTACTCAGTTTCTTAATTTCTTTAGAAGCTACCACATAACACTGGGAATTACATGTCTCATAATTTAGAAGAGGACTTTTGGGTTTACAGTGGCATCAAGCAACGTTTGGACAAAACCTTAAAGTGAAGAAACACAGTATTTGAAAACATTTAATTCAACACAACTACTATCAATCTGCTCAAGACATTAGGCTAAACACTCTTTATCAAATCATATAGTAAAAAATAATTGGTTTATTGAAAGAAAAAGAATCCAGACCTCTCTATGGCTAGGTCAATTGTAGACACTGCTTCTGGTCACCATGGCCCCGATACACAACAAGAACTAGTTTTTTGGAAGCTGGATGCAGAATGAAGCACTCGCATTCTCCCTACTGTTAGCAGGGAAAGATCAAGCTCCTAAGGCAACTGAAACATAATCTACAGACTCTGAAACCAAAACGGCCTTGGACGCAAAGGCTTATGCAGAGGTTCAGCTCCGACAGTAGAGACAATTCTGACAACGTACGTGCAGTAGCACATGTAAAGAACCATAGAATCATAGAATGGCTAGAGTTGGAAGAGACCTTAAAGATCATCAAGTTCCAACCCCCCTGCAGACAGACTTCTACTCCTCTACATGCGATGGATACAAACCAGTTCTCGAAGCCAGATATATATGTTAGAAAAATACTGACTGCAAACAAACGTGGTATTACTGGCTTACAGTCCCCTAAACTGTTCCACTTCAGTGTCTGGAAGTCCACTCTTGTCTACTGTCTACTCTTGTTTTGGATTGGACCTTATATCCTTCAAGATTTAGGTAGTTTCTTAGTGTTCTCCATCAGTTTTATAATCCCAGATAGGAAGAGAGCTTTTTTTTTTTTTAAACCCAGCTGTCAGACCTGTTTTCCACTTTGAAATTAACTGTTCTAGCCGGGAAAGAAAACATTATCTCTGCACCTGCAAAAAAAGCTACAACTCCAAAAGGCGGCTTTATAATTTCAGGATTCACTCCAGGTAATTAGTTAATAATTTGCTATTGTTGGATGTTCCTACTTTCTTCAAGAATTTAGTGACAGAAATATTTCAGTATTATAATTTAAATTAACATGGCTTCATTAGAATACAGTACACTTAGGCTTTGATGCAAGTTTTTATAATCCCAAGTCTAAATAAATGATTTACAGATGTATTTTAAAAAGCAAAGATTTAAATTGAAACAAATTTCTGTTCAGAGCCCAGAGTAACTCAAAATCATCAAATCATATACTGATACTAATGCTTAAAACAAATATGCACAGCACTTCTGTTGAAAAACAGTGTTGGCAGTACTGAACACGTACACCATGTACCACTTAAATTTAATAGACTAAATCCTGCTTGATATTAATATAGAAAATGTGCACAAAAAGGCTCCCAGCCAATGAAGGTTTCTACAGGTGAATGATCTTATCTTCCTCTGAACCAGAATTGGTAGAAAGATAAGCAATTTGATGACTATTTATTATCTGTAATAGATCAGCGCTCCCTGGCATGAGGCACCGTACGAACACATGGTGAGGGGTAGCTCCTTTCCGAGAATTTTTATTAGAGAAGCACAAATATCAGCTTCCCACTGCAACGTAGTGTTTGGTAGACCTAGCAATCTGTAGCGGATCTAGACCAGGCAGGATATACAGCGTGCAAAAGGTTTCAAGAAGGTTTGAATGACTTGCCTATGGTCAGGTAACAGATCAGAGGCAAAGCTGGGAACAGAAAATAGGTCTGGCTTCAGGACAAGTCCGTGGCACAGAAGGGTCTCTCTCTTGCCATGGTAATGCTGCGAAGCACAGCAGAGATCCTAGCTCTGGTCCTGGGAAGCGATATTGCCAAGATAACACAGTCCTGAAGGCAAACTAATGCGCCCTGCCTCCTATCTTAGTTAAATTTGGTCCCCGATTGCTTTGGTCTACAATAAATGCATATATAAAAATTACATATATTTGCCATGTGCCCCAGCAAGCAGTACAGAAATCCTTCTACCTGGTCCTCAAGCAGACAACTTTTTTCCGCCAAGGAGTCAGGTGGCAATTTGGCTGTGGGAATACACCTCCTCAAAAATACTGAAGTACCTAAGCCTTGTCACCAGTTATCCACTGTCGTTAACCACTGTTATTCAGAGATGCACAACAGAGAATCTTCTCAGCTCACTTCTACCCATACTCACTAAGCTGAACAAGCAGAAAAATGGCAGAATCGGGCTCAAATAACAACCATAACGCGACCAGCCCCAAGACAAAAAGCGCACGTAAGGCTACAGAGTCCTCGCAGGACCATCTGGTCTTTGTCCTGCCATGGCGGCTGCAGTGCGGCGCCTTAGGCAAGAACGAGTTAAAGCAGTGGGTGGTGGGAAAGGGTTACAACAAATATCACAGGCTCCTCAGGGGTCTGTAAAGGATGTGGAGGAACTTTCTTTTGAGTGGAGGAGGATAGAAAAAGGAAGACAGGGAAAAACCCACAGCAGTAAACCCTTCACATAAATAATCTCATTAAAGCCACCCTCATTTAAACTCGTTATGAACACACACAGTGCACACTCCTTTTCAATAAACATCTCAAAACAGGAGGGGGAAAAAAGATTGTATGACTTGTCCTGGTATTTGTCTGTGCGCAGCAAACAGTTGCACACAGGCTTTTTTCTGCAAGGCTGACATACACGTGTGCGCTTCGCTTTTGAAAACAAACTTGTTTCTTGCATCAGGAAGACTGGTGACATTTAACCAAGCAAACAAATGGAGTTGTGCAGTCTCAAAGAGACAAATTCCTGAATGATAATTAGGAAAACGGACTCACATGCTGGACATCTTGTGCGCAGATGTCTTTTGGCAAAGCGCTCCCTGGCTCACCGCCAGCACCAGCTTTAATATGTATCTTAAGATCAACTGAAGCACTGAATATAAACTAGTAGCTCTGCACAGGAACGATAGAATTTGCTCTCCTTTCCAGAGTGAAAAATTTGCAACTTTTTTTACGTTTTTAACCGTATCGGTTACACGGCGGCGATCCTACGAATACTTGCAAGAGTTTTCCAGTTAATAAACCCCCTTGTTTTTTCAGCTAAAATTTTGAATTAGAATTTAGAAATTCAGGGTTGGGGGTAGGGGGATCCATGTTAAACGACTGCTCCCTTCGCAGACACACGCGAGCATCTACCTACGGGGCTGAAGATCTAGGCTAAAGATGAGGAAGGTTTTACCTTGGC
>NC_133578.1:57514596-57542116 GCF_964106895.1 Numenius arquata
GAAAGTTTATTTTCGGATGTCATCTTAATTATTTTATTTTTTTGCTTTAGAGTCCTTAATGACTAATCTGCAATTAAAAATATACATAATTACATCAGTGATACAGTACTGCAAAATAAAATTCACCACTTAGAGAAGTTTTGCAGTTGCTATTACTAATAAAAAAGGTATACAATAGTATTTTTCTATGATTATGTATAATAGTGCTTTTGCTCATTTTTCTTTTTTTTTTTTTAGGAGTGGAATACATGTGAAACAACAAGAAAAAATATTTTATTTTAAATTATTGGAAATGTGCAGGAAAATCTACAGATTAGAGGCTCATAAATCATTCAGTGGAGTTTTGTAAGTTTAATAGAGGCAATACAGGCACATTGATGCATTGCCATTGAGATCCAGTAGGCTTATATGTAGGTGTTTGGTTTAGAAACAGAACTGAGGGGTGAGAATCTCTCTCTTTTTGTGTTTTCCCTTCCCCTATGAAATTCCACATTAGCGTAAAATACAACCCATGGATAGCTTTAACATGTCTCTTTGCTAAAGTAGGATAAGAAATGAAGTATTTTCTATCTTTACCTTTTTTTAAAATAGACATTTTTCTTCTCTGACAGAGTTTCACTTTGTACTCTCCTTTAAATTGTACTGTGGCACATTAAAGGCACTTACGATTCTTTCAGCTTAATCAAAGCAGAGCACTAGGTAAGCAGTTGCCTGTACCTCTTGAGTATGAATCATGAATGATGATTTTTAGTTTTGAGACCGAGTATTAATTCGTTGCAAACAATTGATCTCTATGTTGCAGGGTATTCACACCGTATGTTAAAACGGCATTTTTATTTGCAGTCGTTTATTAATAGAAATGTATTTTTAAGACATTTAGCTGAGAGGGGAAAATATTGCAATTAGATATTTTAATTTTTTTCTGGTATCTATAAATTCCTATTTTTGTTAGCTGTATAACAGCTAATTTAAAGATTCATATAGGACTCTGTTTAAAGAAGTGAGAAGAAAAACAAGCTATCCATCAGTAGTGCCAGTTATTTCCTTTAAACATAAAATGTACTTCATGAGTACTACAAAGATAGCTTACTAATAAGCAAACTTGCTGTACAGTCATAAAGCATACTAGTAAAAGGCGCTCTTTGATCAAAACACTGTTTCTTAAGTCAGAAGAAAATTGTTCTACTTTGCTTGGTTAGATGAAGAGCAAGTTATAAAATGGACAAGATTTTTGTTTTAAAAAAAGCAGCTTTTTTGTTTCATATTATACACATGATTTTTGTGACTTTTTAAATGTGTTCCTAAAGAGGGCAAAGAAAGAATCTCAGAGATTCTTGATGAGGTATTTTAACAGTATGTATGTCTGTCTCAAATTTAGTTTGTGGGCAATCACTCTAACACAAAGATATAATTGCAGTTGATTTAAATGTAGCCTGTAAATGAAATGGTAGGTGAAGCCAGTTTTGCTCTTCGATTTGCATGGATGTGCCTTCTAGGATTGTTATCTTCATAGTGAGGCTTTCACCTGTGGGGTTTTATTATTGTTCTCTGTTCAAATGAGGGACCAAATAGGTCTCCTACTAGATAAATGTATGTTTGCAATTTTTATCAAAATTCTATGACTTGTATATTATGTATTATTTTAAAAAGTCTGTTTAAGCTTTCTTTGCACTTCATTCTTTAAGACTGCTTTTAGTAGTTCATGTTACAGGTATTCAGTTTGCAGCATTTTGCATAGCTTCTGTTGGAAATCTTGAAGTTTATTTCTCTTCTTTGGATGCAGATGCAAAGATTTAATTAAAGTAATAGATTTGAATTGTGAAATTACTGAGCTTGAGAAAGGGATGTACCCCTTTAAAGGTATTAGCATAAAGATAGCACATTTGTTTATTATGTTTCAAAATCAGCTGCTAGTATCTCTGCCACAGGTAACAATTGACTTTTCAGGCTTCAAGTTAATAGCCTTGTCTCTTGCTTGTAGGGATCAATATTAGTATTAATTAATCACAATTATCAGCCCTAGGATCTGGTTCTATTTGTTGTTACATCAGCAAAATATCAATATAGAAAGTGGACTCTCTGATCGTCATGGCAACTTCATCTCTTGGGTCAAAGAAAGTTTATCTTATCTGTGCATGGAGAGTGGCAAACTGTTTAGGGATCTAGTTTGAACTCTGAGAACATTGATTTAGTTTTTGTTTGTGAATAGAGGCTGAATTCCAATCACAAGGGATAGGTAAGATTTAAATATTAATGCCCACAGGCTTGCCTGAGTGGGTGTCATTACTATTACTGTCAGATTGTCTTTTTGAGATGACACGATGGTAGAGGAGAATTGTGTAGTCAGGATTATTTACAGTTTAGTAATTTGTGCATTGGACAAACGGGTTTTAAAGTGAAAGTATGGGAATTCTGTAGCACTTATGCAGAAATATTACTTCTCTCATGCACTGTATGGTTAGGATTTCTTCCGCTTAGTTAAAGATAAGTATAGAATTAGTGCATAATTATAGAATATGAATCAGTAAAAGGAACTTATTTTATTATGCATTTTCCCTTAAGAGATTTTTTTAAAAAAGTGTCTAAGAAGTCTGGAGAAATAATACCAGTGTTCCATTCACTCCTGAATTAATGGCAAATAGACATAATGGAAAATCTGAATGCTACAGTCTGGTTACAGTTATTTTTGAGTTTTATAAGTTGATACAATTATCTATGAATTTGTGATAATAAAATACTGATGATGCGGTTTTATCATGTCACAGCTCCCTTTTTCTGTATTCTTAAGTGCTTCCTAAACGTCCTCATCTTAGACAATGCACCTGAGCCATCTTAGTAGGTATAGTCATAGAGCAGTTAAATCTTGTTTTCAGGGCTTTAAAGACAATGATTACAAGCATAAGTTTTGTTTTGAGAAACGGGTGCACTTTCTTTACCTGGTTGTTTGTAAACATATGTGTGTATTTATTTGTTTCATAGTTCCTTAGGAAATGCTGTATTTGAGACATAGATTAAGAGTATCAATATGCTTGCCTCCTAGTCATTGGCTAGATAGTAGCTTTTATTTTTTATTTCATTCCTAGCATGTAAAGTAACAGAAAGTCTGTGCATCTTATAGATGCAGAAAAATATTGTTTTGGGAAATCCCAAATGTAGTAAGAGCAATTCAGTACATTTGCAATATTGAAAAAGAGTTCTTGTAGAAAATACAAAAAAACCCAACCAAACAAAACCCAAATGCTTGCGTAAAGCTTACACTGCAGAAGGAATCACTTCTCGGTATTGACATTTCTCATTGATTATTCAGTTTTATCTAATGCTTTGAAAGGGTAATGCCATCATGAGTTGGTAGCAGATATGGGTGGTTGTCACAGTAGATTTTTTCTTTTTTAAAAAAGAAAAAGGGATTTGCTTTGATATAAATGTATACAATCTTCAGTTATATTTTAATAGCTTCTCATACTGTTTGTATAATCATAACCATGAAAAGAGTTTGTATAAGTTAAAAATATTGTAATAAACAAAAAACGTTCCTGTCTTCCTATCACAGATGTTGAATAAATCTTATCCTGATTATTTTCCATCTATCTTCTCATTTTTCATATGTCCCACATTTCCTATGTTGAGGAAGCATTATGTAACGTTGTCATCCTTCATAAATGCTAATATTTTTTAATATTTTGAGGAATTAACTCAGATTTTAAAACACGTTTAGGATGTGAGATGTTGTTTTTATTAGTAATCCTCAGAAACCTTTTATATTTATAGAGCTAATTTGGTGTAAGGCTTATTTTTCTATAGACTCTTTATATTCATGCAATTTCTTAACTGCAAGTGTGTAAGTAAAGCTAGTGTGACCTTAACTTTCTTATTTTTTGAGTACTCCTGTTTTGTTTTATAGAACTTTTCCTCTTATAATTAAGGTTTGTTCAATTAAAGTAGGTTTACAGAGAGAATAAAATTTAGTAACAGACTATCGAAAATAAATGCTATAGTAGTTAGTGAGCTACTTGGACATCTCTTTATAAGCTCTTCTCATACATTAGTCTTTGCATTCACATCAATTAGTTAGAGTGTTGTTGCTTTATTCCTCAAAAAAACTAGACTTGAAGCTTTCAGTCTGGGATTAGCTGATATAACTGCACGCCTCACACCCTTTTTACTGTACTCGGTGTTTTTACCGTACTCAGTGTTTTTACCTCAGATTCAGTATAGCAGAGGAGAGTAAAAATCTTGTTGAATCCAGACACTTTTCCATTTTTCCTTTCCAAATAATAAAGTATTAATACCAACTGCAGTAAAATACTACACCATTTTCCATGTTACTGGGTTTCCTATCTGTCTAATGCTATTTTGAAAGGTATAAAAATACCGTATGAGAAACTTAAGGAACACACTCTTTAACTTCATTCATAGAAACAGTCCTGTTGATGATGATACTTAAAATGAACACGCAAATATTTGTAGGATAGAAGCTTAAAAATACACACAACCGCAAATAGTATGTAACAGTTTGGTCTATGTAAAGTTAAAATGTACAGTAGAACAGAGACTAGGTTTAAATGAAGTGTTTTCATTATGTTTGGAGGAATTCCATGGTTCAGGTTTTGCACCCTGTGCCGTACATGTTCCTTTTCATATTATCTATGAAAAGTAAAAGTCTGCATATTTTTGTGGCAAAAATTATACAAAAACATGTAATTACTGTTTAAACACACTTGCAATTATTACTCAGAAATGATTTTTAATGAGAACAGAATGACTTGTACTGTAAAATAAGAAATTCCTCATAGACCCAAATATGATGAGAGAAGTCTTGTCATGTGTGTTTTGTAAAGATTTTCTCTGCTGAAATGGAATAATCTTGAAAATACTTTTTCTAATGATACATGGAGGTGTTCATTTAGGCTGAGAAGAAATTCTGTAGAGGGTCATATTGTTTATACTTTTGTAGATGCAGCACAAGTCTCAAAGAAAGTGCCGTGTTTTATTCCTGTAATTGGGATCATCATTAGAACCTTTGTATTTAATACTTGGTTATATTTCCATTATCAAGCGTGAAGGTTAAAGTTTATAAAATATTGTGGAAAAAAATTTTGCAAAGACATTGTCAGATGTACTTGAAATTATGTGTATATTCTATAAATCCTTAGGTTTTGTCTTCACTTCTTACTTTCAAATTCAGGTGTCATATTAGATGGCAATAAACGTCTCTTCTCCGAAAAGTTTTGATGAAGTACAGCAAGGACTTTCATAATGCATTTTACGCAGCCTTATGCAAAGAAAATGAAACATCTGTAACTGATGCATCAAACTAGGACACAATTGTGAAACCAGCAAAAACAATGGTAAAATTATCAAAGCTGAAGTTGCAATAGTGTTTTTTTTAAATAACTGCACCCATTCCCTCCCACCTTCTAATGTTACTGTCTTCAGTTGTTAATAAACATGTATGAAAAGGCTCTTGGAAGCAGTAACAGATAATTTTTGAAAGCTTTCAATCAGAGTGGTATTTGAGTACTGTATCTGCTAATTGTACTTTGTCCATTTCAGAATGGACACAGACAAAATGCTCTAGTTTTGTGGGATGCAGAAGAGAAAATCTGTATGTCTGTAAAGGTACTGTTGTCTTGGGCAGTTTTCATGTGTCAATAATCCATATTTGTACAAATAATGATGGAGTACAATTGAATGGCACTGTGTATGTAAGTAGAATGGAGTACTCCTGAGAGGCCCTTGGCTTGCAAATAACTTCAGTTTTTAAGGAAACTGCCTAGTTCTTTAATGAAAGTGCATATGTATTTCTATTTATTAAAAAACAAAACGACAACAAAACTTGCTTGATAATCATTCAAAAAATGCATCACGGTATTTCAGCGAATGCTAAAAAACTTAAGAACTGAGAAAAACCTCAAATATTTGACAGTTTAGCTGGAAAAAATACTAGCTAGTTGCTAAAAATACAAGTGCACTCCTTAACAATGTGCATCTTGGACAAACAGACGCATATTTTGTCATCAAGTTACTTAAGCTTCTGAAGTCAGGGCTACAACTGGGTCAGATGATAAGATGAGCACAACAGAAAAACGAAGAGTGGCTCTGATAAAAACTGATTGATTGATGTCTGGCTTCCCCACCATCACAAGCAGTTGACAGTTAGTTTGGGATCAGATGATTTGGCTTTTGCGATAGAAGATGGGGCCTGGTAGGCAAGTCTGAAGGACAAAAAGGTCGGTTTCTGTAGAGCGTCAGGCAGTGCTGGGTTCCCACAAGGTGGGGCATTGGATTATGTTTTTCTTTAGTTACAAGACTTAACTTTTCATGGTCCATTGAAAGGCCAAGTAATCTGGTCAGTATTAATACAAAAGTAAGGCTTTAAGTTGTGAGAGAAGAGAATAAAAGCAGAGGGAGTATACCTGTTGGACAAGTGAATTAGAGAAATAACTATTTTTTGCCATTTAATTTCTTTATTTACTTAAAACATCATAATTTAAAGCATTAGATGATTTATAAACATTCTGATTTTAAAAAATGGTTTCCACAGTATATTTGTCACTGCAGCTGCAATGAGCGTTTTATGTTACATATATATTGAGGGACTGTAATGAAATATTGTGGATAAATTAATTTCAGCTTGTGAAATATTGTTATTCTGTACAATTATGTAGAGGGTAACACATTGTACCTCATATACAGAAGTGTGTATTTTTCACTAGATTAAGAGCAATTAGCATGGTATACTTAAATATCATTAAAATAAATTTACGTGAAGTGTATTTTTGTGAACCGGAGATTATTTACCAATCTGTGACCATACCATGAACAGCTGAGTGTTTATGGCATTTTCTGTCGTTTGGTTGTTTGTTGGTTTTTTGTTTGTTTGTTTGTTTTTTGGTTTTGTTTTTGTTTTTTCTTTCCAGAAGACATTTACAATTAGCACTCTCTGTGTAATAGTCACAGGAGGGGAAAAATGTGTAGATGAAAATCAAGACATAATAGCTTTTAAATGAAAAGAAAAAATTCAATGCAGCCATGAAAACGTGTACAACTGCCACAGAATTGGAATTTGGACAGCTTGGATTTAAATTTAGATTTTTGGACAGTTTGATACTCTCTAGAAATCCTTTATAATGTATCGCTTTTCTCTGAGTTTTAAGGGTCACATCTCCAAAGGACAGTTGGGTCTCGGCTAATGCTGCTGGCTTAATATCAGTAAGATGAATTCTGCAAGGTGCTGTATTGCTGATAGTATAGCTGGAATGCACTTTGAAAGAACCTGTAGTATAACCTGGAGTGCTACCAGTAATAAGTGATCAGTGTAGGTGAACTGGTGGTCATTTGAACAGTGATTAGTTATACTTCAAGAAAGGTTGTTTTCTTACTGTCTAATCTCTAGGGACCCGTTTCTTTTAAGAAACAATCATAATAAAAAGGTCTTATTCAAGAAATACACAGTTTTATCCTGGCTATTTTGAAAACCTCTTTTGATATATATGTTAAGGGCATGTTTTAAAACACAGAACTCAAGACTTAGAGAAGTATTTATGAATGCAGATTTAAGACAAGACTGTGGAAGTGTTTAAGAGCTTTTTCCATGTTTATAAATATCCTGGTGCATCCCTTTAGTATCAAAACTTTGTTGGGTTTTCATATGTTATTATGTCGAGCACTTACAGCATTAGTACAAGTGGTCTGAAATAAGCTGTAAAAGCCCATGTATAATTTGCAGATAGGGTTCAGATTTTCAGGTGGAATTAATCTGACAAACATGTTGCATCACAGAGTAAATTGTTCTTTTTTGAACATCTTGTACTGAAGTTTTTCTAGATATAAATTTATACTTAATAAAACTAAAGAGAGCTTTATTAGACTTTTCTTCCAAGTATGATACTTGCATCTGCCCAGGGATGGAGCCTGCTTTGTTGCCTGTTTGGGAGTTTTACACCTCTAAATTATGTAACTGAGACCCTCTTAATTATACAAAGAGGAAAAAGAGGGCTGGTGAATCAAAAAGGGGGGGGAAAAAGTAATATAGCTGAAACAATCAAAATCAGCAATTCTTATAAACGGAAAGCAACAATTGGCTACTTAGACCAGCTAGACTGTGTAATTTTGTGATTAGTCCTGCAGCTTAGGAAATACCATCTAAGTGGGAGTGTGCTTTGGGGATGCTATAACTGGTCTGATTAGTCTGACATTCATTTTGACGTTCTTTGAGTGTTGGTTCAGAAGTTTTCACTGTCAAGAAAGAAGGTGAAAAGTTATGGAATTCTTATGCCACCAAGTTCTTGCTAAATTTGTTTTTCAACATCAATTGTCAGTCAAAGCATTGGTTTTGAAGGTATGGCCTTTGCATTATAAAACAAATGAGAGAAAAAACATTTGGAGTGTGACTTCAAACTGAAGTTGTTTCAAGACGTGGGAGTCCTTTGTGGCATGGTACACATTACACCATGCAATACCAGCATAACAGAAGAATTGCACCTAGTTTGTACTGATGTACTTGTCTCTGAAAGTGAAAACCCACTTTTGCATTCACAGAAAAATATTTTAAGAATATGGATTCATGTGATGCCATCAGGAAAATAATTACAGTTTTGGCTTGTATTTTATGTTTAAATTGGTACAGTTTTATGTTAATCTAGCCCCACATTCTTCCAGAATGCTATTTACTGAAGTGCTGAGTTGTGCGGTGAAGCAGATTTTGTTTGCAGGAATGTTAAAAAACCATAGAAAATAATTGTTGATGACTAATCACATTTATTATTAAAATATTGGTATGTTATAAGAAAAATATTTTAAAATACTTTGCAATCAGTTTGCTAGTCTTTATCCATTTCTTAGTGGACAGATGTTCCTGTTACTAAAAGTATGAAGATGCAGATGGTATTATTTGGCATCTTTTTAGAGGCTTCACTATTATTATCTGTGGTGAACTGAAAACTAAACTGATACATGATTCTTCAATGGCAGTTCATATTTGCAAGAAATTATTTGAATAACCATCTTTATAACAGGTCATGTCAGAAAAAATCTCTAAAATTAAATAGTCACAAATTAAATAGGAAGTTTTGTGTGTGATATGTATGGAAGTGTTTTGCCTAGTAATTTGAACTTGAGTCCTATTTCTAACAGTATCTTTTTTGAGAGTCCATTAAAATTACACATATTTGAGAATTAGTATGAGTTGAGGCATGTAACTTGATGTATTGCAGCATAATACACTTATTTTGTTTGAGGAAAAAAATATGCTACAGGTAAAGATAATATTCATAAGCAAGTAGCTTGAAATTATGAATTAATTATTTTTGAATTTTTCAAGTAATCGTGTATGCTGTATCTTAAAAAGATCCCTTGAAACATGCAAACCCTGGAAATATTACCACCATTTCAGCAATAGAAAAATGCAAGCTTAAGTTTTAGGTTTCCTACTGTGGTCCATAATCTTCAATCTGTGGGTTTTTTTAGGTTTTTGGGGTTTTTTTGGGGGTGTGGGGTGTGTTTTGTATTTTTGTTTGGGTTTTTTTTGTTTGTTTGTTTGGGTTTTTTTGGTTTTTTTTTTTTTTTTTCATTAGATACTGATGCCTGATGTTAAGGGATTCTCAATACCTACAGCTCTTGCTGAAATCAGTTAATAATATGCGGAATCTAGTACTATCAGGAGTAGCATCAAGATTCTTTCATGCCCATTTCTGTCATTGAGCTATATTGTTATCCTCCTTTTACTGGAAATTTCCATGTGTGTTTAATAGAAATGTGTTATATACCTTGGACTTTAATGTGTATTTAAATAGCCAAGTATAGCTCTTAGAAGATTTTCCTTTCCGTCTTCCAAAAGACCTGCAGAAATACTTCATTTGAGATTAAAATCTTACTTTATAGCAAGGATCATAAATAGGGGCAGCTACACTGAAACCTCTGAACTTGAGTATGCCGTGCCTGTTTTTATTAAGCTGCTACTAATGGTGTGAAGTTTTGTCTTGGAAATAGGTTCTGTGTCTTAGATTTTAATGTTACACTATTATAGCCACGATCATACACAGTTTATCTCCCCTAGGTTGTTAACCTAAGTTTTGAGATTTTGAACTGCTGTGCCAAAACCAGTTCCTCTTTCATACATATCAGATGTTTTACATTCTGAGTGATTTTATGATGCCAGTCATTTTTATGCAAACTATTATGCTCAGACAAATTTTTCTTAAAAAAAACCACCCCAACAAACAACAAAGGCCAATGCCAAGTCTGGTGGGGCTTTTTGTACCTTAAGAATGATGCATCTTCAATGTATACCTAACTACTTGCTCTATATAGCTCTCATTTATAGCATACCAGAATGTATAACAGTATAATGTTACAAAGAAAGCATGCATATTATGGAAAACTGGAATGCATTTATAAAGATCATGAATCATTTTGCTAATAGAAGTAATAGAAAACAAGACTGTAAATGAAGGATTAGAATTTCTGTAAATTACCTTCATAAGGAATGGACACAGAGATGAAATAAAATCGGCAGGGGTAGAAAGTTTTGCATGGAAGTGAGTGATGAGCCTTTTGAAAAATAGAATATAAGATTCAGTGAAAATAAAATGTATTTACAGGAACTGAGCTATCACAGAACACTTAGTTCTGATTGAATTATTCATAGAAAATATTTTGCCCATATGTGGTCATCTCCTTTTCTTTCATTAAGTTTTTCACAAAAAGTCCTGACTTTTATGCTTTAGCTTTTAAGCTTTTACATTCTAAGTTGTTCTCATGTAAGATATTGAATATTTGCTATTGTGTTCTTGCTTATTTACATTACATTTCAGTTTTTGTGAAGGATGACTTGAATGCTGTTAAACATGAGGAAAGCCTCAAAAAATTGGTGGAGTTCGATCTCTTCCTAGAAGGGAAGTGTTATGAAGAAGGAAGCACTGTTCGTTCATTCGAGAGCAAAGAGAAAGAAATAACCAAACCCAGGAAATTTAAGGCAACGTAATACCTCCCCCCCCCGCCTCCTTCTTTTTCTTTCTCCTTTTGGGAGGGAAAAACATAGAACTTATTTGTACTCTATACAGCTACACTGACAATCTGTAAGCCATAATTATTGATAGCTTTGATAGATTTTACATTCAAGTATATTTTGATACTTGAATTATGTGATTGCATTTGTATGTCAAGTGTTAACAAAAGATGTAGGCACCTCTGTTGTCTGTATTTTGGTGCTTAATTAACTATTAGGAATCTTGTTAGAGGAACTTCAGGACAGTGTGTTAAATGTTCCGTATTTCATATGAAATAGTACTTTATTAGTGAAGTACATGGAATGAATGTTTGAATTTCATTTTGTGTTGCGTATTAATGATGCACTGCTCATTCTAATTGTAAGTTCATGCAATGGCAAGATGTTACGCATGTCATAACCTGCATATAACAGCAAATATATACTTAGATTCTTATGCCATTCCTTATTTTGCATTTTGATTGAGTGGTTCATCCCTTGTATCGATGATAGTTACTTATCTGATGATAATTACTTAATCTTTGTTGGAGTAGAACAGTTGTTACTGAGTAACAGAGTCCCTTTTGAAATACAGCACCGGTGACCTTGCTATAGGAATTATATTTTGACAGAGTAATAGGAAGACGTGTTCCATAGTCTGTAGACTCAAAATTTCTTAATAATACATGTGTAGTCTTTCCATTTTTCTTGGGCGCTTTCTGGTGTTAAAAGAAAACTACCAAGCAGCAGTGGTAAGGCCATATATCCTCAATATGGAGAGTGTTTTACAGATTTTTGTTTGTGTTCTTGGCTAGTAATAGAGAGTAATCTGTAGGTGGAATTGTAGACAGATTTCATTGCATTTTACTGTAAGGCTTATGTGTACTTCTCTTACATTCCATTATCATTTAGTGAGCGATAATAGTTTACTCCTTTGTATTTTTCCTCTTTGAAGAACAATCAGTATCAATATTCAGTTTTTGGCAAAGCTTGAAGTCAGAGACTGGAAATTAAGTGTCAGGCAGGCACTGGTAGAGCCTGAAATAGAACCCAGGGCCTCTGAGACCTGTTCTACCTGATGCAGTACAGTTTCTGGAGTACTTTTAACCTTACTCGTCTCTACAGTAAAGTTTGCCAGTTGTAGAAATACCTTTTAATAAAAATGGAAGACGGAACCTATTCCCTTGATCACATCCTTCTAAAAAGAAAAGCCAGGCCCGAGAAGATTGCTAAGTCTTTGACATTAACAAGCTCATAAGTATATGTAAGTAATAAATAGATCTCAAATATATGTAGCTGATCTGCCCATACAGCTAAAGGGGCTCCAAAGGCCAATAGTTCACTGACTTAATAGAAATTATGTAAAAGTAGTGTAATGTGGCCCTCCCTGGATTCACTATATGGAATAGTTAGGTTAAGCCTTATACACATTTGTTGCACCAGGTACACGGGAAGAAGTTAGTGATTATCATTTGGGTAAATGGTGTAAATTTGGGAGTAGTAACTTTGGGAAAAGGCACTGTTTCTCGGTCATCCCACTTGGCCTTCGAAGCACTTTTTAAAATTGCTGGTAAATAGAAATGGAGAGAAAAAGTGGATCTCAGTGTTCTGCTGGCTGTGACTGAGGGATTGGAAATAGAATTATTGTTATGTATTTGTATGTATTATGTTAGAAGAAATAATTTTCTAACAATTGAATGCCAGTCTTTTATTAGCTTTTTTTCATTAATGTAAGTGCAACACCTAAATTTGTTTTATTGTCTGCAAGTTAGTTATTGTTTTCCTTTTTTGAAGACTATTTCTAGAGTGAAAAACAATCTCCCAAACATTAGTGGTATCTTAGCCATTTTTCAAGTGTGGTTTGTTTTGTTTTAAAATTTATCATCAGATATAGTACTGCTGTCTCATAACAGCTGGGAAATTACAACTTTTGATTCACAATTTCTATAAATAGTTTCAGAATACTTCTTTTCTAAATGAGTAACTGAAATTTTCCAGCAAAGCTGCTGAAGGTATGCCATATTGGAATCAATGGCAAATTTTCAAGAAGTTGAGGACTGTCCTTCATAGTTGTGTTATATATGTCATTCTACATTTCTTTTGTATGACCAGGTACTGGAGAATGAATAGCAAGAGCAAATAAGATTAGTAACAAAAGGGTTTTTGGCCACCCTTTATTGTCTTTAAGGACATTGTGTTTGTGCCCTTTTTGCTTGATAGTGCTCTGTGAAAAAGATTTGAAGTGTCACTAAGAAACAAAAACAAAACCACAAAGTTCATTTTCCTCCCTTCTTAATTTTACTTGTTACTAGAGATGACGGTCTTATCAGTGCTATAAATGAATAGAAGGTTGCATGAGGAACTCCTGTCATACTGTAAAAGACTGAATCACATCAGCTTAAATAGGGATTTCTTAGCACTAAAGGGTCACCGATATAGGTAAATTAAGGGTGGCTGGATTTTTTTGTGTGTATTAGCACCTGTTTTATTTCCAGTACTTAATAACTGATGTAAAGAGGAAACAGTAACTTACTACATTAGAGAATTAGAAAGCTCTTAAATTGTGTTAGTCACTCAAGACATACTTCAGCAAAAGAACAAAGATCAAGTATGACAGTACTGGCATTTTTAGGATAACAGAAAAGGAGAAAAACAATGAGCAAAAAAATCTTTCAGGAATGACTTGCATGTCTCAGGCGAAAATTACATAATTAAAATACAGTGAGACAGAAGCAGGTCATAGGTTTCATTGAAATCAAAGTGAATTTTTCAAGTACAATTTCATATTAAATGTTAATTTAATAATTTAACAGAGATCAGTAAAAGGTCAAGCTGGAATGCAAGGGGTTAAAATGCTGAACAGTGACCTGAACAGGGAGTTGTTGTGTCTCTGAATCCCAGACATACTTTATTAGGACAATCCAGCTGGTTTTCTATTTCTATCTCCTCATTATCAACACGCTTATGGTATGGCCTCTTCCCCCTCACTTCCAATGCCAAGAATTTGGCAGGGACACCATGTGAGGAGGTCAGAGACTGATTGAGAGGAAAAACGAAGTAGAAACTGCAGCAGAGATGCAGAAAGAGGGAGTCCAGTCGATGAAGAGCTGAGGTTTGTTGTTCCCTGTATGAAGACTACCAGCAGAACCTTTTTTTTTTTTATTTTATTTTTATTTTTTTTTTTTTGTGAGTGGTGGTTACAGCTCTACGTGAAATTAAACTACTGACGTGTGGCTTAATTTTCTTCTCACTGAAAATGGTGTAAAACAAGAACAGTTATGCTTAAGAATTGCATATATAAAATCAGTAGGAAAATGAATAAAATTAAATCTTTGATTTCTTCATGATCTTTGGCATCTCTGTATATTTCAAGAAGAAAAAAAATCTGAAATTATAGTATTTTTCTTTGAAAAAGCAAAGATTTATAAATAGAAGCAGCATACTGTTAAATTGCTTAATGTGTTGGATCTAGCTTTCTCCGGCTGAGAGAAAAAAAAACAACCTCCAGCAAATGTTCAAAGGAAGGAAGTGGGAGGAAAAAAGTCCTTCTCACACATTTCCATAGTTTCCATTTCAAAATACATCCATCACTGCCTTATGACACACACTTTACATCAACAGGTACATCAGTTTAGTTCTAATATTGATGAAACCCATTGTACGATAGCATTGATTAAGCAGAAAATAAATTCAACATTTTGTGTGTCCAAAACTGTGCATAAAAGCAGATGGAAAGAATACAGAAAGGTTTTCTATAGAAGATCGATCTCTGTTGGGAAAAGACCTATTAGTATTTCTTCAATACAGTATGCAGTTCTCTTCGGTATGATATAGATTATCTCAAAATTGTTCTATGGTTAATACTAAAATACTAAAAAATATTTTTGGTTATTATCCTTTTCTCCTTTTACATAACAGAAAAGTGTCTGAATGGAAAAGTGGGTTAATTTCTTGTGGGTGGGGGGAGATAGTGATTTGTTAGTTCTTACATTCTTATAATTCTTATGGAAACAGATTATGGGTGTACAAGGAGTGCTAGGATTTAATCTCAATTTCACAGAAGTCTGTCAGATACTTGTTTTCCAGTGTTTACACAATTAATATATATTCATTACAAATAAGATGCCAGTGGTGGTCTCTGCAGTTAAGCTGTTGTGATTAAGGCTGATGCTTGACCCCGTGTTAGAGTTTCAAACTCTAGGACCAAATGAGCTCTCAGTCTCTGTGTTCAAACCCCCATTTACTCCTGCGGCCCATGCCATGTGGTTCAGGGGGCTGTGACCCTTAGTATATGGGCTGTGTATTAAGAGTGCAAGGTTCCTAGGAGGCCTTCTGTAGAAGTTCTGAATTTCTTGTTAAATTATAGTGGGGTAATATTTTCCTGACTAGCATTCTGTCATGAATTTCTTACAAGTGCTCGTGGTGGTGATTGCATGGGAAAACCTAGCACTTAAAGGAAAAGTACAGTTTAGAAAGGAGAAAGGGGGGCGGGAAGAAGAGGGAGTGAGAGAGAGCAAGAGAGACTTATTTTGCTGAAAGGATGAAGGAAAAGAAACAAAATTCTTCTCACTGGTAAATTCAGGTACCTCCTTAACTGAACAACATGAGCACACAAGCAGGGTGCAGATAATAGACAAAGGAAAAATAAAGCATTCACTCTGGGCTGGGATTAGAACCTGGGGCTTTCCAGATGTGAAGAATAATTTATACTTAAAGAACTTATTCTCCTAAAGGAAGGGAAAACATTTTAGTTGAGTTATGCCTGTAAAGCTAATATTTCTGTATTCATTTGTAATTTTAAAAGTACTATTTATGCTTTTATTTTTTAAACTATTCACAATAAACTCCTGACACTTCTGCCCCCTCATAACAGATACCTAACAATGGAGCAGCTTCAATTAAGAAGCAGAACATCAGCCTCTGGCATCTTATTCTGTTGTTCCATCTTTTTTGCTAGGGAGAATTCATTTGTTTCTTAATTAAGAAAAACACCAATAGCATGAAAAATCTGCTTATGGTACCTGAATGGTAATTAGGTGAAAGGTAAAAGAGAAACACACACATAACATTCCAGTAGCAGCCAAAATGAACTTGAGCTGATAAAAATGAACTAAACTACCCTTGCATAAATCGAGGCTGAGAGAAGTGTACAGTCATTATGGCTAAGACAATATGCAAACTATCTTCAAAGAAATCAAATTGCTAGAGTGTTTTCATTTGCATGTATTAACTATTAACATAATGAGGAGAAGTGACATTGGACCCGGATTGTGTGTCTGTTCGGATTGATAACTCTACCGCATCTGCAAACAGGCGCCCAAAAATCAGACTAGTAGTCAGATCAGTGTTGAACTCTGAAGTGCGTATAGGTTTTTGTTGGGGTTTTTTTTGTTGTTGTTTTTTTTTTTTTTTTTTTTTTGTTGTTTTTGGGTTTTTTTTGTGTGTGTGGTGTTTTTTTTAAAAATATCTGGAACCCAGAACAACATGCTGGGATGTTGAATACAAGCTGTCCTTTTATTTTTATTCTTTCCAAAGGTGATCCTTCCGCTACAAGCACTTACTTCATACTTTCAAGGTACAGATACCAATTTTGAACTTTTCCATTATGTATATTCCCACTTATATAGAAGGATGACTGCTATTATATGTTAATTTGGAGTTATTGAATGTTTGTATAATTACTCAGTGATATTTTTTGTCTTTCAAGACTGTCCTTATATATCAAAATGTCCTACATAAACTGTCAATCACTGTGCTCATGAACTGAGAGAAAGCTTAATAGAACTCAGACTTCTGAGAAGTCAGTTACATGCTATTTTATGTGATTATTTAGGACAATAGCAAGCAATGTTTGTGACAGCAGTTGTTATCTGCTTAATTATTGGGAATATATTTAAATTGTTGTATAACAGATACTATATGAGAACCTAGATAAATAGAGCAAGTTCTTTTGTTATAAGAAAAAGTAAAAATAATTATAAAAAACTGAAGATTTTTTCAGATTATTCATATGAGGAAAAAGCATATAAACTAAAAGCAATTTTTATCATGGTTCTCCCTGCCTAAAATCTTTCCAAAAGGAAGTTATTTCTTGATATTTTAGATCAAAATTAATAAAAGAATGTAGTTCTGGGAGAAGGTGAAATGAGATGGGAAGTAGACCTATGCAGTCCTTAAAAATTCAGAATTTATGGTGTTTGCGTAATCTGGGAAAAGAATTTTCGTAATTGTTACATTGTGCTTATATACACACTTGCAGTGTTTTTGTGTGAATTGTAACCTTTGCTATTCTTGTACTTCGAGATCGTGACAAAGTAGTAAGTACTTTTGCATTGCTAGAAGGAGCACATACAAATTTCATCTGTGAATATAAACCCTTCTTCCAAGAGGGGAGGGGTTCCCTTGTGGTTCTTTGGCTGCTGTAGGCATCTGTTTCTTCACATAGCCCAGTGGTCATACTCCAGTCTGAGAGGTGAATCATGTGAAAACTTGGATTTTTGAAAAGAGTATTCTAAAGGTGTGTGGGTAAAAGTATGGGGAATGTCCACCTAAATAGTGGTTTATGTAGCAAAAAGCTATCTCTAGAAGAGAATTTAACATACACAATGTGTTTAAAGTTGATAAATTTTCTTTAATGAATTAGACATTGGTCTGTAGTAAAAGTATTATGATAACACAACCTTTTTGCAGTTATTAGTAGCTCAGGAAGCAGGTGTAAATCAAATTCTTCGTTTCTTCCTTTTTTTTTTTTTTTTTTTTATGTGCTAAAATGCTCAGTGATTTCCCCGTGAGTTACATGTATGCATTTAGAAACTGACGTAGAGGAATTCTGATCACAATTTTTTATTTTAGGTGCTAAATCATTATTTTTACTTTGTAACTGAGAGAGATGATCGATGTAGGAACACTGAAAACAAATATTTTCTCTTTGGCAATTTCTGAAAGTTAGAGTAGGATCCCTCACAGTCCATATGGAGGATATTCTAGTCCTGATTCTGTTTCAGCCTCAAGTCTGAGAATTAGCATATAGTTTGCCATACTGCAACCTGTTACACCTTTTGTCCTTGGAAGGTTGGTATAGAAAAATCTCTACAGTGTAGGAGTGGATGTGAAAATGCCTGTAAGAACTTTTTGGGTACAAATCTCCTGTAAGGGCATATTACAGAGTTCCGCAAAATGAAAGACTTTGTGAAGGATAATCTGAATTTCAGATAATCTCTACCTCCAGTTGAAATTTCTGTTTAATGCTGTCTTAAAATTCGTTATGCTAACTTTCTACAGAGACAGTCCTGATATTGTGGATCATGTTAAAGAGAAAAAAAATAAACATATGTAGAAATAAAAATTTCATGTAGATTTATTTTACTTGATATCAATATGTTATTATTCTCTGAAGAACTTATTTGAGGGCTTTTGATTTCTTATGTAGCAAACAAGATAACTTTCCAAAGAAATTAATAGTTTATACTATGTTGTTACATTGTGTTGGGATGTAAATATCAGGATGCAGCCAGTAACTAGATACCACAGGTGCTAGCATGTGACATGACTTCCTTTCAATTTTGAAACAGAAGTGAAATCTTAAGTATCATAATGTATGTAAGAAATCTGTCTTTTATCTGTATCCACCTCATGAATAAAAGTCAGATGAAAAATGTTACCTGTATAAGTTTTAAATGTACTTCCATTTTATGTTGTTTAAAAATAAATAAACTGAAGAGCCAGATATTTCAGTTTAAAAAAGAGTTTACAGATTTTTTGCATATGTAAAACGGGAATGTATTTAATAATTCTAATTAACGTTAAAATATTGCTCAAATATTCAGAATCTCATTTGCATGAAATCACGAAGGAACACATCTTCTCATTAGCTCCCTTAGGATAAGGAGTGAGTAAATGTTCATCCTTGTGTATCAGCAATTTTATCCCCCATTTTTCAAATCCAGGAATAAGATGTCTTGGAAACAGTGTGCGTGTATGTGTGTATGCCTACATGGAAATCCATTAATATTTGGAGGATTCCAGGCAGGCTACTCTGAGGAAACTAAGAAAAAATTCAGGATCTTGTATTTCTTATTGAATTTTGAGATTGATTTTTGTGGAGATTTTTTTCCGCTCTTTCTTGTTACGCTACTACTGAATCTTGACTAATTTTGTTTGTTACCAATGATATCTTAATTATATGGGGGATACCAATTTGCAAACATGCCCTAATTTGTAGGCTTCATTTTCTTTCAGAAGCAGAATTGTATGTGAAATTGTTTATCAGTGCATTTTTTATATGATACAGGGATTTTGATGAGTTTGCATTAATGAAAGATGCATTTAAGACTTGCACATTCCTTAGTGCTATGATACTGTCTTAGGCGGGATTAATATACCAGAAATACTGTCTGGAAGACTAAATCCAAATAGGAAAGTTCTTGGTTTTAGTCCTACCTTTTCTTTATGAAAAATACTACACTTGTAGATTTTACTGAAAAATGACCTACTTCACATTTTGGAAGCTCTATGTTGTTTCTGTTTGTGATTTCTATGTTTTTGATGTCTGGGTAGGAGAAACTGTAGAAAATGTTTAAAATCTGCCTTTTTAAAATCTGCTGCTTCCTACAGAGATCAAAGGCCTCAGTCATTTCTTTTACTAAAAATGGGAGCAGGAGATAGGAAAACTGTATGGCAAAGTCTCTTGTACCTCATAAGACAGAGCTTGGAGCTTGGCTTATGGGATCTATGATATGTTCAAGCTGGGGGTCACCCATTCACATCCTCTTTTCTACAGCAAGTGACGTAACTCTGTTCTATTCAGGAAATAGTGTAGTAGCGTAAAGAATCCCAATTTCCATTTACTGAAAGTAAAAATATTTTTATGATTTTTTAAAGTCTGTTAATGTTCCTAAAATAGCATTGTAATTCAAGTAATGTATAAATCTGATAATGGCTGTAATAATCATAGAATTATTCATATTTTTGTAGATGGATTTATATCCATACTAAAGAATCCCCCATGAAAAAGGAAGAAATAACCATAAATTTGTGATCTTCAGTGAGAAGGAAGGGTCAATACTAGGTGTGGTAGATCTGTGGGATTTACCTCTTTCTTATTCCTGCACTGAATAAGGGTTCCTGAAAACAGTATGTTTATTTGTCTATGCTGTGTGATTTACTCATGGCCCTGTATGTAATAGCAAAAAAAGAATAAATTATTTTTCCTTAGTGCATATGATTTGCTTATAGAAAAATTGTCATACGAGTCTATGGTCTAAAGTTTGAATTTTGTTGAAAATATTTTAAATTTTTTGTTTTTTCATTTTTCCCTGAAGGAAAAGTGGTGGAGTACCCCTTAGGAAAAGTTTAAATAGTGATGGTAAAATGTGTCTGGTTTATGACAAAGAAATGAAATTTGATTCCTTTTAATTGTATTTTTAGTAAGAAATCTCAAGGATTTCCAGGAGACATTTAGCTACCGAGGCACCATTTATATACAAGTATATACAAGTAGCTGTGCTGCTTTTGAACATTGGTGGTACATATTTTGGCAATCTTCTTGTAATACCTCCCCTCCTCCCCCAGGTTTGAATGATTTGTTAGATTTATTTTTTTTTTAATTCCTTAATCTCCTTATTGGCCAAGATGAGATATGGTTTAGTAACAGGCACATTGGTCTTTACTGAGGTGTGTGTGGATTTTGTTCACTTGGATTTTGGGTATTGGTTTCTTGGTGTTTTGTTTTGTTTTGTTTTGTTTTTTGGGGCTGGTTTTTTTTGGTTGTTACTTTTGTTTTAACATCTCTTAGAATATTTCCCCCTAGGACCTAGAGGGCCTCTGAAACTTTTGAGGACCTCTGTCCTTTTATCAGTCTCCTGTCTTCTTTTCATGATAGATGTCAGAACATAAGTAATGCCTAGCGGTCATGCCAAAGGATTATGCAGAACATTACTGCAGAAACCAACCAGACATTTATAAATTAAAACATAAAAAAAAGATTGTTGTAGTGACACAAAGTTCATCTTCTGCTTCCCCCTATCTGCACTTTGGGTGCACTACACTGGATGTGCCGTTTTGGATATCACATTGAAAAAGGGCAAGAAAAATGAAATGTTGGAATAGGAATGTCAGAAGGACATACTAAGTTGAGGTGATCTCAGGAATTTTTTTAGGAGAGTAATGATCTTAAATGATTTGTAGGATCAACTTCAGTACTCTATTCTGCATATCTTCTAGTAGATACTGTAACCTACAGAGAAGTTTATAGGAATAGCTCATAGACAGTATTGATAAGGCTGCTGAGGCATACCCTGATAGCACATGTGTTTCTCTCAAGGTATCAGAGGCAGTAAAGAGCCTCAATAGTTACACCATGGCAAAAATGAACTCTCTTAGGGTTCTAATTCCACTAAGGTATTAAATGTGTTGCTTGCACAGATTTTTATTGGTTTTGATTTCCAACGTTCTTTAGAGAACATGCAAGAACCACTACTAATCTATTTTGCTGTATCTTAGGTTTTGAAATTTAACCTCAAAGAACAAGTAATTGATGGTCCTTCATCTTCTTGTCCTAGGTGACTACTATGGTGCTTACAGTGCATAAGGATTGTGCTGTGTTCTTATGGTTGACACCAGCTGTTGATTATGTAGGATGTTCTTCTAGTACAATCTGCAGATGAGACTGAAAACAACTGCTTTTAAGAATATACTGTATGTTCTTTATCTTAGGGACTTAAGTGTATTTTATGCAGAACATAGTAAAGACTTTCTGATTTTACTTCCACAATAAATATGAATAACTGTGTATCTCAGTGCCTTTAGGATGTAACGCAAGATGATTTTCTTTCCTGTATCATTTCTACTTATGGTGGAGGAAAAACCCCAAACATTAAATTTGGGAAGTGGAAACAAAGATACAACAAAAATTAGCCTACAGGTTTTTTACTAAGTTGTTTGGATACATGATGAGCGTGATAGGAAACCAAAGACACAAAACTCAAATTGAATTAAGATCTTATTAAAATTGTGCTTTTAAATTTTTCTTATTGTTATTTTAGTTTAATATTTACAACTTCATACTAAAGTAAGAGAAATGAGTACTTTTTCCCAAATCCAGTGATGACATTGCATGTTTATAATATGTTTATAAATACCTTTCTAGTGTGGCAAACATTAATCCGTTGAAGCATACACATGATTCTGAATTTGGCTGAGAGCCACAAGGCATGCATCATATGTTCTGGAGATAAAAAGAGGAGTGGAAATACTGTGAGTGGTTCACAAGCAGTACGTCCCCAGTGATACCACCTTACCACCTCAGTGATTTCCTTACAAAATGGCCAAGCCGCACATGCAACTGGTTCTGAGAAGACTCAAATGTTATCCTGAGCAGTCCCTTCCAGCTCAGCATCTCCCACATCTGGGGATTCAAGGCCACCATCAGCCTTGTGCTGGCAAACTGTGCAATTGGTTGTATGTCACAACTCTAATATCCAAGTAGTACTTCTTGCTGTCTAAAACAAATGTGTCCAAACACTCTTCTTAAGCCTCTTCTGCTCAACTGTAGACATGCTTTCCAAGCCTAATGCTGTAAAAGCATTACACTTTTCATATTAAAGTTTTAAGAATCTATTTTCACTGCCACAGAGAGGTGTGTAAATTCCGTCTTGGAGACAGTTAAGCTTGTAGAAGTGGGAGGATCACACGAGAAATGCCAAATGTTACATTAATTTTTGTAGAAATGTGAAATTCACCTCTGTTTATTTTTGACTTTGTTTATGGTTGTAGGATAAGATGAATTTTTCCTGGGGTAGATAAACACTTCTGCAAGGAGAAGGCTGAAATCTAATCCATCCAAATGAAATCTTTCAGTCTCAAGGAAGACTTAATAAAAGACAGTAACAAGTTTTTGGGTTGAAGTTGCAGTTCCAAGTGGAATGATAAGTCACATTTAAGTGGTTTATCAAAATGATCAAATATATTTGATAAACTTATATTAATGTTCCATAGTTTTATCTTGCTCTTTGAGTATTAATGATCTACTATGAAAGGATATCAAATATTTTCAGAAGAATGTATACATTTATAAATAACTAAAAGAAATAGAATATAAACTGTAAGTTTGTAGTTGATACAATAAAGCCACTTGAAATTGCTTCAAATATTTAAAATGTTTTTGCTAGTGAATTGGCTCCTGGCAGTAAGAATGCTCTAGCTAGCAGGCTAGGTAGCAGGCTACCAGCCGGAACTGGTCAGTTACCCATGCCATGTGCTAATCAGTGGTTAACCGATAAGCTTCAAAATGAAAGGCAAAGAGAAATTACTTTAGGATATTTGGTACAATAAGGTAGCTAATATTTCTTCCGATTTTTGGAGGAGGGAATGTGATTAAGATATACTAAATGGAAATCCATACAAACCCAGTCAAATTGTTAAAATATTCAAATATGCCTTACTGTAACAAGAAAGCACTGTAATGTTCTGAAATCAGCAATAGAACAGCTGTGTTTTAAAGGACAGTACTTTGAATGTCACTTGACAATTTGCTTTCAATTAGAAGTAATTTACAGGAAGATGCCCACAAGCTAATCTTTACAGGATAATTAAGTTCCATTTTCTTTACTTTTAATTAAAAAGCAGAAAAGATTTAGCTGATCCATAAAAAATGTTCTGTTTAAACATTCATCAGACTTCACACTTTTTTTTTTGTTATTTGTTGTAGCAGATGTTATCAAAACTGCAGTCTGCTCTGTTTTAAACCCAGTATATTTGGGAAGTGAAACACGAGTTGCAATAGGCGTGTACAGCTGAGGTATGATCATTTAGCTTCTCTGTATTTGAATAGCTCTAAAATGATGTCCATACTCTGGGCTTTAATCTTGCTCCTTCCATTGCTTGCCGTCATGGTGAAAGAAAGCGAAGCAGATGAACAGTTCTGTGGATGCTAATAGTATTTTCCTCTTGGCTTTTCTTGTTAATTTCCTAATGCCGTTAAAACCTGAAGTAAATGAAACCAAGTATCTTTGCCATTAAATTTGCATGTTAGCAAAGTTGTCTGCATGCCTTTAGAATCAGTGAAAATGATATAAAATAAAATCCCTTTGCTGATTTCACATTGAATAAAAAAAAAAAAAAAGAAAGTGCAGTGTATGTATGGATGTCTAAATGCTCAAATACCTATACCAGAATGAGTTAGTGGTAAGTTTTTAAGGAGGGAAGATGTATTTGTTTTGCCCAGATATTTCCTCATCTTCTTTGCAGATTTTGATAAGTGAAATTTAGTTATAGATTTTAAATTTGCCCTTTTAAAGCAAATTCATACAATGGAAGAAATTACGCAATCAGGACTAGTTTAATTTTAAATTGATGGCAGAATGTGTGCTGTGAAAAGTCTACATATAAAACTGAAGTTCTAATACATTTTTGAAATGTGAGATCTAATTATTTGTTAGTTTATACTGGCATAGGCCCAGTTATTTCAATGAACATGTGAGAATTCATATAACAGGACCATGAAGTTAACAAAAATACCTGAATGCTTAAGTCTGAAGTATACTCTTTATGTATATATGTTTAACTCAGAACTGACTAAATTGGTGATTATTTTCCATAGTAACTTTTGAACTGAAAATGAAACCATAGAATGATAGAATGTTTTATGTTGAAACATTCAGACATCATTTAGTTCAACCTCCTGGTGAAACCAGAACCCATTTAGATCAGGTTTCCAGTCAGGTTTTTAAATATTTCCAAGGTTGGAGATTCCATTTTTAGCATCCGGTTCTACAGTTTGACTACCATCACTGTTGACTCTTTTCTCCAATATTTAATCAAAATTTCCTTTACTGTGTCTTGCATCCATTGCCTCTGATCCTATCTCTCTGCGCCTCCCTGAGTAGCGTGGCTTTGTCTCCTCTATACCCTCCCATTAGGTATTTGAAGATAGCAGGAAGAACTCTTCCTAACACTGAACATCCCAGCTCTCTTGACCTTCCCTTGCTGCAGCCCCTTGGCACTCTTGTGGTCCTCTGCCAGACTCACTCCAAAACAGTCTATGTGTGTCTTGTACTGGGGAGTTCCAGGCTGGTACTTAAGATGTGGTCTCACTGTTCCTGGATAGAGAGGCTCTTGCTTACATTCAAAGATGTGTTTGGCATTTGCTGTTGCAAGGGCGCGCTGCTGATTCATGACTACCAGCTCCTTTGTAGCAAAGCTGTTTTTCAGTACTTGTACTGGTACATGAGATTAATCTGTCCCAAATGCAGAATTTAGGATTTGCCTTTATTGAACTTTGTGTTTCTGCCAACCCATTTCTCCAGGACTCCTCTGAGTAGCAGCAGCACGGTTTAGCAGCTCCTACCAATTTGATACCATTTCAAACTTGCTGAGGGGCATTCTGTGCTATTGTTCAAACCGTTCATGAAGATATTTAGCCATACTGACACCTGAGGGCTACCTCTGGACCCGAGTTGGGTTTGATAGCAACCTTTTAAGCCTGGTGATCTAGCCAGTTTCCACTTTCTTCCTAAGACTACAAATGCAACCCGTATCTTGTGAGGTAAATAGTGTTAAAACATTGTTAGCTTTTGAAAAGAAAGGTATTCTATATATATTTTTTTTTTCCATAGAAGAGTATACAATATCCAAATACACTGAACTGTTCTGAGTTGCAATTTTTGAATTAAAAGTTTCTAGACATCTCAATTTCTAGATTTGCTCTTAAGTTAGCGGATAGATCAACAAGGGCTTTCTAAGTGGATTTAAACACAACACCTTTCTAAGTAGACCTTGGTGTGATTAAAAATATGATAGAATGGTTTTTGATGAAGTTAAGAGCAGTTAACATTGTCTGTAAAGGAAATAGAATCAACTTCCTAGAAATCATCCTCAAATTGAGCTTTTTGAGAGTTTAACAGTCAGAGCTGTCTTGCTTTAAGCAACTCTCTTACTAACCTTCTTAAGCTGCGCTAGTGTACAGCTCCCTGTTTGTACATGATGTATTTTCAGGAAACATTTAATATAGGCTATCCGAATGACTTCAGCTACCTTTTCCTTCAGTTTTAACAAGTTTTCACAATTATAACTTGTAATTTCCTTCTACAAAATTCTTTGTAGCATCGTTAAGAGACAGAAGGAAGTGAGAAAATAATTTATTCTTGTAATTTTGCTGTTGTGTTTGTTTTTCTTTTTTTTTATAAATTTCTAAGCATGTATGATTTCATCAAAAGGCATATGGAGAAAAGAGGATACCCTTATAAGTCACATTTGGACATGTGCTTGTTCACAGAAGAGTCACTTCATATGCAGTAATAGTTGTGTAACAGTCTTTAGCTATCTAATTGTTTGGCATCCAAGATAAGGTAATTTAGGTTCCTCTACGGGAAGGGAAATAAATAATTTTAGAGGGTCATTCATTCTTTCAGTTTGCACCCTTCTTTAAGAGTTGCTTTAAACTGGCGTGCTACCGAGAAAGACAGTGATGACCTCTTTCTTTTGGCTGTCGGTTTTTACGGCTGTTCACATATGGCACAAATGTTTCTGTGTCCGTAGAGTGAACTAGGCGAAGGAGCCGTTCCAAGTGAAAATCAGCTCCACCCCCCCGCCCCCAATCCCTCATGGTTCAATTTTAATTCAAATCAATTTCTTTATCTAGTTCACCTGATGGCCACACAAATACTTGTGCTAATTCAACAAGGAAGGCAGCGTGACTGTAAGAGCAAGCAGAAGGGTAGGGCAGCCCCTTTTGGGAATGCAGCCTGATGGTGTTGGCATAAGGAGATAATAACACTACACTGCTAGACAGCTGTTTTAGGATGGAATCACTCTATGATACTCAAAAAATATGCTCTGCTTTGTTTAAAGTAGTAGGTAGTGATATGTAATTAGGGTAGCAGATGTATTGGCTGCTCATTTACTAATATTGCAAAAGGCAGAATACTATCAGTCCTGAATGAGAGCTTTGTAGGAGATACAGCTGCAACATTTTTTTCCTTTGTATACACTTAAGCAAGTAGACTTTCTGTGGCTACTTTTCTTAAAGATACTCTGTTTTTCTCTTCATGAGTAAAAGATACAGGCTTGAACTCAGATTAGTGTAAGATATTATATTCTTTAAATATTTACTTTAGAAAGATAGAACTAGATAGAACTGAACTGTTAAGTCTTTGTGATACTAGTTGCATTTGATTGTAAAAAACTATTAAATACAGTACTATTGCTTTACTGTGTTTGACTGTATAGAAAACTTGGTTATTCAAGTTTAGCAATGTAGTAATGTATTCATGCTACATTTGTTTACTTTTTGATAACTGGATAATAACAGAGAAGCTTAATGTTATAGGGGATTCGGTCATAGTCTCGACATGGTGAGAATCTTGATGAATAATTCCAGATATATTCTGATCCTTTAATAGGACACTATTGCTACAGTTCATAATTGCTAGACATGTCATTTAGGAAATGACATTTCAGTGGCACATCAACAAAATTTTAAAATCTTTAGTGAAAATTAAGACCTTAAAATAGACTATCTTCAACTTTCTCAGTCAA